>NC_135870.1:9088492-9198492 GCF_031162955.1 Sander vitreus | reverse complement strand
TATCCGCATGTCATTTCAAAGTCTGACATTTAACTTTTATTTAAAAGAAACATATCATGCAGGATATATGAGTTCGGCAAAATTACATTTACAGTAAGATTAAGGCTGTGTTGAATTGATGAGGATACATTGCTCGTCACACTAACTCCTCACGTCTCTCACATTTGTCCTTATTCGCCCCCAGGACAATCAGAGGAGCTCGGCCAGTGCAGAACGTCAAATGGATATACCTGAAGACGCAGTAACTTCTCCTTCATCCTCCACGACCAGCTCCACTTTTCCCCTGCAGGACACCGCTCTCTGAGAAATGACCCCGCGTTAACATCTCCCACCCAACCCCCTGCAACACTATGGTTAAAGTGTATGCTGAGATTAATCTCTGTAACATTATCCGCCTCTCCACCCACCTCGCATCTTCCTCAGGAAGTCAGCCGTCAAAACAAGAAAGTGCCCCTCTTTCGGCTGTGTGGGGACCGTCAACATCTGTGAAGAGACACTGAGCGGAAGATTTTATAAGCCTGGGGGCAAGTTGTGTCAACTTACCTGCACCTCTCCTTTCACAATACAGCAGTATGGCGCTAGGGATGTTCACTATTTACTTATGATCACCGCTCCATGCGCTTCACCTCTCCTCTGAGCTCAGTGGCCCCCCTCACCCTGTGCCGGACCCCGCACCAAACACCCCACCGCCTGCCATGCTCCTCCAAGCCGTGTTTCTGCTGTTGCTGCGCTGCTTGGCCTCCACGCTGGGCCAGTACGAACTG
The DNA here is from genome assembly GCF_031162955.1 of Sander vitreus. NCBI lineage: Eukaryota > Metazoa > Chordata > Actinopteri > Perciformes > Percidae > Sander > Sander vitreus. The sequence continues at coordinate 9,197,728 of NC_135870.1, read as the reverse complement.
TGCAAGTCCCTGGTGAGCACGGATGAGGGCTCGGTGTGGGAGCAGTACGCGTGCCAGCCGAAGAGCACGTCCATGAAAGACTACATGCGGATCAAGGTGGATCCGCCCGGAATCACTTGTGGAAACCCGCCCGAGAGGTTCTGCACTCTGGTGAGTTTAAGTCGGGACTTGTACAGCATATTTTACACCTTGACTAATAACTTTAAAAAGTATAAACTAATGTATATTTGAAAGAGTAAAGAGCGAACACAGTACAAACACATGCTCCATACTTGCAGAACACCTTGGTTGGTTTTCATTAAAATATAGTTTTAAGTGTTAACAGTTGAAAACTATTATTCTGGAAATCAACAAAGTCACAGGGTTATGCAATTAAGCTGAATAGTGACAACAGTGAAAAGTAGTGACAGAAGAAAACAAGGTCGAATTAAAGTGAGAGCAGGAGTCACACTATAAAAGCTATAGGGACATAAAAGGGATGACATAAGTGCAATGACATGGCATGGCTCGACCTCCCTCAGAGAGGTCGGGAGGTGTTGTTTACATTAGTATGGACTTGGCAGCCCGGGATCCGGTTTGATTTGCTTCTAGAGGACCTCACATTCCCTCTGGTAAAATGAATATAGTTGGACCTTTTTAGTTCCAAGGACACTAAAGGGTGAGCTGCAGGAAAACTCGTTAAAATGTCTGCACAGCAATATTTAACACACTTTGGCCTGCAGGCTAGTTCCCATCCCTGCTAATGTATGGGTAATAATTTGAAATAAGGGTTATAAAATCATTGTAATCCTAAGAAGACTGCAATTAAACTTCCCCACTGCCTTTTTAGAGGAATGTTTGACTCACAAGATTTGACTCACTGTGTGTGTGTGTGTGTGTGAGACTGCAAGTTCATCCTCTTAATAATCGCCCCGCTGCCACCGACTGTCCACTCAATGAGTTGGCCATATTGAAGGTGGCAGACCTGTCTCAACAGCCATGAGTCAAGATCTCACAACAAGTGTTTCTGGAGAGTGTTTAAGCCCTTCTGCATCACATTACACAATCATGTCATGCCCGGTAATTAGGCGTTTGTATTCTGTGTAACTGGAGATTTGTTACCTGAAGACAGATTTTACAAACAACCCTCCACCCCCCCTTTCTCCCTCCCTTCCTCTCAGACTGACAACAGTACTTGGGGTCATTTGACAGGAGCAGGAAAGGATATTGTGCTTATTGGATACGTAATGGTTAATGATTTGTTTAATGTAGAAGGAGCGGAAACCACAGTCGTCTTGAGTAAGCCTCTCAGATGACTTTCTCTTGAGACAGGAGACGGACAGAGGCAAAGGGGAGACGTGAAGAGCGATGCTCGCTGCCATAACGTATTGACGTCTGCCCCCTAATGGCCCTGGCCTGGAAACTTCTATAACTATGTTTCTGAGTGAGCAATGTTGAAATATTGATGGGTTCCTTAATGGGCTTCCCTGCAAGGGTTGGCCAGCATCGCTCCATCCCAAGTATCCACAGTGTGCTGCTAGGCCGATGAGAGAGAAAGAAAGAGAGGGACAGAGGGCGGTACGGGAAGGAATCTGGTCTTAGTCAGCACTTTTACATCGGACGGGGATTTTATAGTAGAAAGTTCCGGTTCATCTCAAGTCATCTGTGGCTGTAGGATAGAACCAGGCCCCTTAGTGCACTAGCTGGGGATTAAGAGAGTTAGGAGGCTGTGAGATGAAAGTTTACTTGAGAAGTAAGGGATGTCAGACCAAATTCCTACATAATGAGAGAGCAGATACGGGTTTAATATTATCACTAGATAAGTATTTGACTTTTTGACGATATACAGTATGTCTATTTGGGGTCCTATGTGCAAAAAAGTAGCTTTTCTGGCAATAAATAAATAGTAATGGTAATAAGCAATGGTAATAATGCATATTTTTTCCATTTATCAAACAAAAAATCTCTGCATTTTGGGTTGAGAATCATTACATAGTATTTACTTCTAACAGAGGATGCACTCCAGCAGGGAATCTAAGCCATTACACCTCCGTCTTTCTTTTGGACCCACCAATGGCGTATTAGTTGACGGTTATTGGTATACAGATAATTTATTTTCAGGCAAGCAGCATTTTTTTTCTCGTCCTCTTGCCCCTGGATTTGGCAGCTTTACAGAAAAGCCAGTTTCTTATCTAATTGGTGTACATTTACATTCACTCATTCAGCAATCCCACAAGTCAAGGGAAAGTCGGGGCACTGGAAAAAAAAAAGACTGCATCACCCATTGCACAGAGCTGCTCATCCTTAATAAGACTTGAGATATACTGCGGAAGATGCAAAATACCCCCCCCCCCTTCCTAAAAACTATGGAGTGTTCACTTTTGGGGTTTTGATGTTAAGGCATACTGTAGCTTTCCCTGCTTTCACAGGTTTACAGTAGCTTTTGGTCCCTCCATCTCCATAGGGATGCATTTTTCCACTCTATTTATCTCTCTTGTTCCCTGGGAATGCAGCATCCTTCCTCCTCAGCCAAAAAGGCCAGCATGTTGGCTTCTTTCAACATGACGGGCTTCCAGCACTTTGACAAAGATGCTACTGTCACTAGTGCAATATACACTTTCTTTGTAGTTTCTCTGGATGATACAGCTTCTATAGAGTCTTAGCTTGCAGTTGAGGATGATGAAGTAAGTAGATTTTAGAGGGGTGAGGCAGTGTGTTGCAGAGGGGGATATCTAACGATGAGGGAGAGGGAAGATCCAAGCTTAGCTAGGCAGAAAGATGAAATCCGACCACAGTTCCACAGTAGTACACACAGTGTCGATATAAAAATGCTGCATTCACAAAGGTCTCGGTGTGCTGTTCTTTGTTATTTTGCTTTTTGGTTTTGAACCAAAACCTTCAATCAACCATCTCCCTTGGGTCCCGAGAGCAGAGATCAGCCGAATGCAAATGGGATGCATGCATGTGTACAGGAATGTACATGTACACTGTGCTGTGACACCAGCAGGGATATGTGAAACGTGTGCACGAGTTGGCCGACAGCGCACGGTAGTATGTCTAAGAAAGACAAAAAAAGAACACGCCTTCCTGTTCCACAACACATTTGCCCGTTTTAGAAGGTAGAAATCAGCCAGCTCTAAAAATAGACATGAGAAGAGAGAGAAGCCGCGCAGCAGCGGAAGAGGAGCATGCAGGAAGGGGAGGGCAGCTGGTAGCGTGGATCCGTGCTTCCCAGACTGGGCCTATGGCCATACTGCATACTCCCTGCCCAGTGAAGACCTGCCAGGCCCGACTGGCCTGCCCTGCCCAGCAGTGGGCCATTGAGGCCATGCAAATGGGCCATGCACACCCAGCAATGGACCATCCCTGATGCACCTCCCTGGGGTTAAAGCTAGCCCAGGTGGCCAGTGTCCTAATAATACACCCTCAGAACGGAATTTGGGCGCAGCATGAGCAGGTTTGACAGTGCAGGGCATAATTAATGATGGGAAACAGAGAGAAAGAAACAGACAGCTAAACAGAGCGACAAAGAGAGTGACTGTACGAACAAGGGAAGTGGGGGAGGGTGTAATGGCATGGCTTGCTCCCCATTAGGACACAGTTAAAAGTGATCAAAGAGTGTTTAGATGTGTTGGCAGAACGGGAGGATAGTTATAAGTGAGATTTATCCCTGACTGAGGTGATACTAAGAGGGATTGGCCACAGAGGCTTAGACAGCCGGAGGTGAACGTAGCAAAGTGCCTAGTCTCGCCCATCAGGATCTCAGGACTGATGGCTGTCTGGAGAGGAGCGACCATAAGTATGAAAGCTACAGAGCCGGTGTTTCTGTGTTTGTACCTGTGTGAGAGATAGACTGACCACAGTATTTGAGTGATAATTCAAAGGGAAATTTGCACCTGGTTGTTATTAGTAAGTAATTAAGTAAAGTGTATTTTTAGAGCACATTTAAAACACATCTTAAGCTGACCAAAGTGCTGTGCAAAGAAGCACCAAGGTGCTGTATAAAAACATTGAAATGTAAAAATAAAACTAAAGAAACTAAACACAAAAAAGTATCCCACCAACAACAACAAGCAGCAATTTAAAATACAGAATTATAGACATAACAGAATGAGCGATTAGTGTGTTAAAAAGGCCAGAGAGTAAAAAGTAGGGAGCACATCTACCTAAAGGTGCGCTGTGGAGCAGCAACAGCAAAGGCTCTGTCACCTTTTAGTTTGAGTCGAGATCGGGGGACATAGAGGAGAGATTTCTCCTCAGATCTAAGAGACCTCGGGGCTGAGTGCCTTTGAATAAGATCTGTGATATAAGATGGTGCTTGACCATTAAGAGCCTTGAAGGCAATCAACAGGGTCTTAAATTGGATTCTAAAGTTGATGGGTAGCCAGTGATTAGCATATATTTGTGTCCCTTATGATTATTGTTCGCGATAACATTTTACTTACCACCTCAACTGTAGAGTTTTGTGAAATACAGACAAGTGCAAGGAAGCGCGAGCCTCTTAGCTTTCCAACAAAACTTCAATGCAACAGAATCTATCTAAAAAATACAGACACAGAAAAAAACTCCCCTGGACATTCTGTTGAATGTTTGGAAAGCTGTAGACTCACACTCTCCGCCACTGTTAAGATTGTTGTTTCCGTAGTCCTCGTTCCCAGAATTTGCACAGGTAAAATGATGGACTATAACTAATACAATCTTTATCTTGGCGAGGAGCAGGAGTCTCTCAGGAGATACTTTGTGTTTACTCTCAGTCAGACTCTGACTCAGTCAGAAGTTTCTGAGATGATTTCCCTAACACAGCAATTAAAGGGGAAGTACACTGATTTTACACATCAAAGTGTGTTTACAGGTCTTCGGGAATACTACTGCATATGTGAAAAAGTTGGGTAAAGCCTAAAAAACAAATCTGGGTGTGGAGTAAGGCTGCACAATATATTGTTTTTTTTTAATCGTCATCGCAAAATCAACTGGCGCAATATACATATCATGAAAGGCTGCGACATATTGCGAAAAACACTTTCACAGATTTTCTTGTGTTAGTTGAAAGAAAACATCAGTAGAAAACTGCACTTTATAATGTAACTCTTTTTATAGTGGTGCCTTTTATATTCAAATCAATGTTCAATTTGTTTAATAAAAGAATATTGTAATGATTTCCTTTCACTTGTTTTAAATTCAACAAGCAATACGGTGTATTTTAGCAGAATACCAAAAGTAGCAGAAATGCAGAACTGAGTAAACTTTAATATCTGTTTATTTATCGCAAGTAATATCGTTATCGCGATATTCAACAATGTCATCACATATCGCATATTTTCCTTATATCGTCCAGCCCTAGTGTGGAGTTAGAAAAAAGTGAGGTTACCAGACCTCTGTAGCCCGCTCCTCATCTTTGCTCGAGGCTAGCGGATCAAGGCTACATTAGCATAACACACCCACAGCTCTAATTTAACTGTAGGTGCTCATTTTGTATTGTGGGTAATGTAGGCGCCAAGTTTCGACAAAGAATAAGAATGTGTGGAGTAAAATATCTCTGGTTCTGCTGCTTGATTTTTTAATTCCTTTAAAAAAAAATAATAACTGTCGGACATGAGTACAACCATGTTACAGGAGTTGCTTAATCAGTAGAGTACTCTTTCTGAAACACAGGAAGTATAATATAGAGATCTCTGTTGCGCAATCCACGTCATTTGTCTCAAAGCATAAAATCCTTTTCCAGCCCGTCTGCCTTCCTTTATCTACATCTCCTCCTTTGTGACTGGTTTAAATTGAATAACAGACATCAGTAAAATATAATGGCTTTTACGTGAATTCACCTCAGTGCACTCAATGACAAAAAGTTATTTCAGTGCACTGTATCTACTGTAAGCTAAGATAAGTTCCTAACATAACTTGTCCGACTGTAGAGCAGCATGGTGGCCCTGCTCTGTCCTTCTTCTCTCCTCCCCCCAGCACAGTCACACATGCCTACAATAAACATTGACTTCTGCTTGCATGCAGTCACACACACACACACACACACACACACACACACACACACCACCCACCCACGCACGCAAACACACACAAAACACCCACCCACGCAAACACACACACCTAAGACACATTTACACTTGCCGACTGCTGTTTCGTGAAACATTTTACAGCGAGTGAATAATCACCGCTTTTTAGGTAATCAAACTAAAAGGATTTGTAATTCTATACGTGTTCTTCACTTATATACATACAGTACATACTCCTGTATGGACACATTTTTCAGGCAACACTCACACCATCTTCACTCAGGGTAACAAGAACCAGTATGATGGAAAAACCTCCAACAGAATAAAAGATTAACGTTATAAGTGAAAAAGCAATATCCCTTTCTCTTCCCCTCTGTGGCCTTTTTAATAGGAGGGTCATTTCATTCGATGTTTCTCGAAAACAAAATAAATTGTGTTCTCCGAGTGTGTATCCCTACCTTTATTCCCCCTGCTGGCAATATAACTTAGAAACTTCTATAAGTGGAGGAAGAAATAAAGACAAGAGGAGAGAGAAGGCAAGGCGTTACTTTTGGGGGGAGGGGGGCGGTGGTGGTGGCAGAAATGGACATATAAGTGAGGGGAGAGAGGGGGAAGGGCATGCAGAGCACAAATTTCATCATGCTTTAATTCTGTTTTTGTTTTTTCAAACGAGAGCTCACTCACAATCAGTCCTCGTAGCCCTAACACGAGGAAAACTTTAGCACTTGAGGAGTTATAAATGACTGTTTATAATCACATTGTTATCCCGCAAGTGAAAACAAGACAGTCACTCATTGCAGAGGCATCGTGGTGGCTGTTGTCGTGGAGACAGGATCCCAGCGAGGATAATTGCTGGAGGGGCTTAGCAGTGCGGGCCACCTGCCGCAGCAGTTGGCAAGGATCTGAGTGTGTATATGCGTGTGTGTGTGTGTGTGTGAGTGTGTTTTCGGGTGTTTGTATCCTGGCATAGATGTAGTGGGCCGGGGCAGAGTAGTAGCAGGAGGCAGAGTGGGATGAGGAGGACAGGGCACACAAAGGGCTTAAACATAACCTAGCGCGTAAGTCTCTCATGGGGATAAAAAAATAAATAAAAAATCTTCCAGCCTATATTACAGTATTTATCACCTCTACTCTAGCTAATCCTAATGGCCTCGGAGAGGTCAGAGCAGACTGATGAACAGCAACATGCAGCTTTTTGACCCAACGCTCAACGCCAACAAAGACACAACAAGACCTAAAAAGAACATTGCACAAATTTTTGCTCCTAGTTTGTGGATTTGCCTGCACAAAAACACACTCTCTCTCAGAAACAAAAACGCCGTCACAAACACAATTCAGCAGCTAACCTGTATGGCGGCTGTGTTGTATCTAGGACAGTGTGACAGTGCGATCATTTTCAATAGGATTTGTACTGTAGGTCGAGGGTCATACCAGGAACAACCGCCTACTAATCCAGTCCCGTGTGTGTAAACGTGTGTCTGGACTGAGGTCAGGGGATGCACTAATAATGGAGGGAACAGAAACAGCGGGGCCGCTACAGTACAGAGTACATTTCGATTAACAGTAGCAAGTAAGAGTACCCTTCATCTAATTCTTATTACCTTTTCCGGTTGCGGTTATTTATGAGCATTGTTGATTATCATCCTAAATGCGTTTGCGCCGACAGCGATTTCTATCTGAGTCAGTGCAAGGGAGATAATTGGGTTATCAGATAGAGGACAATGCTACTATGTCGTTCCAGTGAGGAGAGAGATAGATTATCTGCAGGTTTCAGTATAGGGATACTGTTGTTTCACTGCTGTGTCTTCACATGCATTATGATCCTGTATAGTGTCTTTTGTGCCGTACAGCTTCCCTCAGCACCGTCTCAGCGTTTGCTTATGTTTGGAGTTTTCCCACTCTGCGTTGTCACCACAAATCAGATGATTTATAATCTTAGCCTCGCAGGATAGTAACTTTTGCTTTTGTTATTAGACCACTAGAGTGGGTTTGACTGACTGCTCACTTTCCCCTCGGCACAGTCCAATGACTTTATTCAAAAGGCAGAACTGCTGCTTCTTTGCAATAGATGTGGAAAAGTGAACGTCTGAAAAGAAGCGACGACACATGATCTGTGCTTGCACAGTACATCGATATTATGCTGTATTGCTTTCACGTTAGAACTTACATCATACAGTAGAAAGTGCTGTTTAAAATGATACCCCATCCACAGTCGTTTGAGTACTGAACAATCAGCCTTTGTAGGCTCACAAGGCTGCCGAAGAAAGTTTGGTCAGCTTGAATTAAATAAATTATAAATAAATTCACAGCTTGCATCTCAATCCAACCCAGTCTCACGGCAGTTCGTGTAAATGTCACGTTATTTTTAATCTATTGATTGTTCACGGGGACGTTTTTCTCATCTTTTACGTGGTGGCCAGCATGAAATACCTTACGGGGAAAGGACGCCTCACACGGCGGGAGAAGGCCAAAAAGGACGCCCCATATGCTGGGAGGCAGCCGCTGGGGACGCGAGTACGGGGAAAAGACGCTACGCCGGGAGACAGCCGAAAAGGACGCCTCACACGGCGGGAGACGGCCGCGCGACAATAACGGGATGGCGAAAGTTGGGTTTAGGAAAAAACACTACAGGGAAAGGGCGCCTCACACGCCGGGGGACGGCCACACGACAATAACGGGACGGTTGTGATTAGGAAGACTACGGGAAACAAAACGCCACACGCGGGACGCGATCCCCGCTCACCCGGGTGAAAGTCCTGTGTTGTTTGACCCATCCACCACCCCGGCCAACGTCCCTACATGGATTTTCAGCTTTTTATACTACTCCCTACCATTTTTGTGCTGTGACCACAAAATATGCTTCCCATTGAAATACATTACTTCACATTTTCGTGCTGGCCACCACGTAAAAATAGAGAAAAACGTCCCCGTGAACACGTATCAATAGATTAAAAATAACGTGACATTTACATGAACTGCCGTGAGACCGGGCTGCTCAATCGGCACGCATGACTCTGTCAAACTTTTCCATGTACTACATCAATCAAGGATCCAACTACAAACTATTTACAGCCACCTTTAAAGCCTTCAGTGTTTGATTCTTCGAAAGATAGATTTTTGTCATTATGCAGTCTAATTCTGCTGTGCTGAACTTAAAGCAGTTGAAGCATTATATTATATTTGTGTTACATCAATTTGTGTAATTCATGTGTCGGTGTAACTTCAGTATCTTCAGTCATAGCTATAATTTGATAAATGCTTAAGGAGGGGAGTTAATTTATTTGCGGGAGCTTTTGTAAAAAAAATGCGATAAAAGTTGCAATGTCTTTTGTTGTTTGTTGCAATGACGTTGCTGGAGACATTGAAAGTTTTTTTTGTATAGTTCTTTAAAAATAAAAATAAAAAGGAAACTTGTTTTGGGGAGAATAAAACTACTCTGGGCTCAGATTTCCTAGTAACCTTACCAAAAAGGCTCCAGATGCTGCAAATGTTGGTATAATATGAAAATGGCTGGTGGATTTAAGACAAAAAATAATAATTTATTGAATGAATCAAATATAAACATATGTGTCAGTGGCTTGTTGATCTTTACATTGTTAATTTTCTATCCTGGGCTGGGACACACATTCGGTTTGATAAAGTACTTATTGAACTTTAACTTATCATTGCACTTACAATAACGAGCGTAGAAGTCCTCAATTTAGGTCATTGTGTCATCTCATCTCCGGTTTTTCCTGCATCCACCGTGTGTGTGTGTGTGTGTGTGTGTGTGTGTGTGTGTGTGTGTGTGTGTGTGTGTGCGTCAGTAGCAGGGGGAACTGTATGAACAGCAGCCCCGCCCGCTGCTGACAGCCGACAGGATTGAAACAGCATCCGCTGACTTTAGAGTGATAAAACGTTACAGCGTACATTGATGTTAAAATCTATACAGTTTGGCAGGGCGGTCTGAAATGTTTTGCACGGTCTTTCGCTGTACGTTCTGTTGGTAAATGTGAGATGTTCGAGTCTCGTCTTCATATCGGAAACAAGCTCTCTCTCACTCCTGCTTGGTCAGTGGCACTCAGAGTCACATTATACTGACGTAGAGTCTGGCAGGTGGGACTGCTGGGATTGGTTGAAGTCGCGGGAACTGGTCAAATTTGCGGAAAAGTTGCGTTGATTGGTCAAAATTGCGAGTCGCACCAAAGTCACGGTGAGTGAATTTGCGTGAATTGGCACGATCGCGACATCGCGACATGTCATGACTTACTCTAATCAGAGTAAGGATGAATCCGCTTAAAACATTTCATTCTATATTTGATTGTGATTTTCGCCCATTAAGACGTGTCTTTCTGTAAAAAACTAAAAACATCTGATAAAAGTAAAATAAATAATAAAAATAAAACATTTAAAGTTTAATGTTCGATATGGTTTAGAAATCTCTAGACGTCATCAAGGAAAAGGCACATTAATCAAGTGTATTATCAGGGTATGTATTTATATTAAACTACTAAATATCAAACTTGGGAATTAAGAGAAAGATAATGTCTTAGGACTTTAAAATGCTGTTAAATTGTTGAGAGCTCTGGAGGTCTCTTACACTGATTAGGACAGAACTGGTCATGTTGAATAATATGCAATGTAATTCAGAATCCACTTTTAAAGGTGGTACACAAAATTTCTTTCCCACTCTTTTTTCCATTTTTTGGCCAATTTCCCAGTATTTATTTCCTTTTTATTGTTCTCTATTTATATATCATTAAAATATTAGATGTTGTTGTTTATTAGAGCGGGGCGATATGACGATATATATATGGACAAAACGATATAAAAATGTCTACCATATATATTTTTCTATATTGTTTCTTTTCAAATAAGTAAAATGAAAGGAGCAGATGTAAGGTAAATTCTCGTCTCTGATTGGCTGTTTGTGCTCTGTGCGTACATGTGATCAATTATGTGATGATTTGAGAGCTGCTCTTAAAGCTATAGTGCGTAGTTTCTGTCGCACCCATGAGGAATTCTAAGTAACGACAACAAAACTGTCGGCGCATCCACATGATACAAGCCTTCCGTGATCGTGCAGCACCCCCACCAGCCCTCCTCCACGCAGTTGCTAGTAGCCAAGGAGGACACGGAGGATTAAAAAAACATGATGGACTCTTCAGAAGAGGTCATTATCTTCACTCGAGTTTCTGTGCGGGAAAGTCACCCGACGACACAATCTTCTGAACATAGTCATACAGAGAGTGTGGTGGAGCTGACAGTCTTAATTAGCTTTGTAGCAACTCATTTGGCAACGGCTTGAATGTAACAGACATTTATTAATATCAAAAAGTTACGCACTACTGTAAAGCTTTAAAGGTTACTATTACTCTTTGCTGTAAGTAGGAGTGAGTCGCTTTAGAAATGTGTCCTTTTATTCACTATTCTATTCCTAGGTTGGCTGTTTCGAGCATTATTGAGTGTAATCCGTAAAAAAGCCCAATCACTCAAAGTCAGTGACACACCAAACTGACTACAAGGTTAAAAACATTCATTCTAAAGTTTTATTATTTGAATAGAGAAAAATATGAAACTGGTCTGTAAACAGTATGAATTGCAAACAAGCTAGTTATTCTTTTGTTTGTCACATGTAGGTCAAATGTTAAAGCTGCAAATATTTGACGTCACTGGGGCTTTGTCTGCTTTGCCTCTTACTACTGCCTGTCATTTGTTCTTTGTCATATATTTAAATATCTAAAACAAATTATTGAAGTAAATCTGCTTTATTCTGTAGTTGTTACCAAACACAATTTCAAGATGAGCTGGTCACAGTCTTAGACACTACAATTAGAAGTTGTAATAACACCAGCAGCAAAAATAATAAAAGGAACAAAACAAAGAAGGGGAGGAGGTGGAAGAAAAAAGGCTATTTTAAGACATACTCTGCACTCCACCAAGAGCATGTTAAGAATGCAGTAACATTTAAGAAGACTATTGAATTCCCAATAAATAAAAAAAGTATAACATCAACTTCAACATTTTAGTTGGTTAGTGTAAAACAGGAGACAACGAGTTGAGTGGAAACTTTACAGGCATCAGCAGCTAATTGTTAACCTAAATATGATGGATTGTATTTAAAGCAGAAATTTGTTTGTTTGTTTTTTATTTAATAAATCAGTCAATAACACAACTGTGTAATGGCAATGATGAAAATGACAGCTTTGGGGCTTGGATTTTTCGAGCAACGCTACAAATGTGAAGTATAATGAAACAAGCCAGTGGCTGTGTGTGATAAAGTGAATATTTGGACAAATGATACAAATAATGACCCATTTGATACAATTAACGACTGACAAAAAAATAACACCTTATAGTCTAATTAACACATCCTGGGGGCACGAAAAGTCTTATGAATGTGACACAATCTAAACAGCTGCGTTTCGCAAATTAATGACTGTGAGGATCTCTGGGATTTCTTTGAGTAAATATTTGACTTCTGTGGCGATGTGGATGTCAGACAACTGGCTTACAACAGTAAGCTCCATCAATTTTACTGAACTGAAATGTCTGCAAATGTCTCAATATGACAAACCAGCAACTGAGGAATTAGGGATTCTGGGGAAACTTCTCAGGAAAGGATTTACAATTTCACAAAGTTTGGTGAAAACTCAATAAAGGTCATGGGAGGTACGGGACCTGACATTTTTTGTAACATGGAAATGTAGGAATCCGAATGACCTGATAATAAATGTGTCTCAGTAGAAAAAGGACAATGAGAGGCCTGAGTTCTCCGAACAGAGAGTGAAAGGCATTTCTTAGTGCAGGTAGAAAGAGGCTCTGTGTGAGGAGTGTGAGTAATCCCTTTGACTTCTCAGTTCTGTAGAGGGGCCACGGCTTGAAAGTCTTGGCATCACTAGAAGAGGAGGATCAATTCTCTGGAGTTAAAAGTGCAGTAGCACTCTGCTGGCTATGCAAATACAGTGATGATGCACAATCCTCTTGACCTTCACACTTCCTGTTGTGTTGTTTGGCAAATTTACTTTTAAGCTCTCTGTCCCTCAGTGCCTTGGCGAGGAGCTGAAGGCACTCCTCATTTAGATCACATGAGGGGAACATCTATACTTTACCTGGAAGATTGGGAGGAGAAATTGTAATTATTTTGCTTAAGATGCAGTACATTTCAGTTGCCTAAACTGTAGTCTATATCCACGACGTTACACTCAGGGATAGCTCTCGTTCTACCGGAAATTCCGCCGGATGTCACTCTTTTCGGATGTCCCGTTGCCTTCCGCTTTCTTCGTGTTGTAATTTTAAACTCCGGTTGATTCATGAGGACTATGGTTAACTGCTCCTCAGATCTCTGCAGGGTAAATCCAGACAGCTAGCTAGACTGTCCCATCTGAGTTTTCTGTTGTACAACTAAGTCAACCTTTGAATTTACACATGTTCCACCATCCCGGATTGCTGTGTGGACTTGCCAGACCATCCTCCGCAGTGCTGTGGCGGAGGGTCTGGCAATGTGAGACTACCTAAACTGCAAATAGAGCTAAATATTTTTCTGCAAGACATTTTGTTTTCTTATGAATTGAGACTTTTTTTTTTAAGCTTCAATTACATTTAGAGAAAGTCTGTGTAAAACTGGATTACCAAATGGGCAAAGCAGGCAACTGCCTCAGGGACCCCAAAGGCTCCATGTTCACTGTGTGGCAATTAATTTGTAGTAATTTGATTAATTGCAATTTTTCAGTGGGGAAGTATGCACCATCAAAGCACATTATAAACTGAAATAATAAAAGCATGAACACCCTTGTTATACCAGTTGATCTATTTTCTTTATATAACACTATGTTTGCTAAAATTACCACTAACAACCACAACAAGCAAAACTGTGGCCAGTTAATCTTCTGGAATTTGTTGGTTTCTGGGGTTCTGGGCAAAATATACAATATATGAAACTGCCCTGTGTATTCTGCTGTGTGCTCTGTACCTGATGGGTACTTAAAGGCAACACAACACATACACAATGTACAAAGAGTGGGAAAATTAGGAGTTGAGGCCCAAGACTTAACTTTGCCCAAGGGCCTCTTAGTAGGTTAATCCGTCACTGAGTCTGTGGCTTGTTCAGATGCTTGTTTTTTGACAAATAGACTAATTTGATATTTCAAAATGTTCAAATGTTATTCTGTATATTATTTTATATACAGTATTCTTATCTAGAGGCTGCTATCATTAGATTAATTCTCAAACCCTGACTGACGTATTATTGCTCTGTCTTCATCTCTCTTTTAGGAGAACCCATACCTGTGCAGTGATGAGTGTGATGCCTCAAACCCAGACTTGGCCCATCCTCCTCAGCTGATGCAGGACAAAGAACGCACAGGTCTCCTCACCTATTGGCAGACAGTTACATGGAGACGCCACCCAGAGCCCCTGCTGGCCAACATCACCATGTCCTGGAACAAGAGTCTGGAGCTCACAGACGACATCCTGATCACCTTTGAGTACGGCCGTCCTACTATCATGGTACTGGATAAGTCCATGGACCACGGACGCTCCTGGCAGCCCTACCAGTTCTACGCTGACGACTGCATGGACGCCTTCAAAATGCCACCTAAACGTGTGAGTGACCTCTCACCCACCAACGTCACGCGGGTCATCTGCACCGAGCAGTACTCGCGCTGGGTCGGCTCCAAGAGCGACAAGAATGTGAAGTTCGAGGTGCGTGCGCGCTTTGCTGTGTTTGCAGGACCACGGCTACAGAACATGGACAACCTGTACACTCGCATGGAAAGTATGAAGGGATTGAGGGACTTCTTCACCTTCACCAACCTTAGGATGAGGCTTCTCAGGCCCGCTCTCGGAGGCACGTATGTCCAGAGAGACAACCTGCTCAAGTACTTCTATGCCATCTCCAACATCGAGGTACCTGCCAGGTGAGGGTCAATGTTGACTTGATTAGGGATGCATATGTACACTCCTTTTAACATAACAGAATTCACTTGGAGCAAAATGATTCATTACAATACGATCTAAAACAGGATTTTTGTTTACAGTTTGAAATAATTATTACCAAACATTTACAAAAGGAGCTAATGAGAGCTATGTTATTCCGTTCAATGACAATTATGTTGTGTGAAAATCTCACTGCAGCTTTAAGGGTTTGGTAACCAAAGATAGTCTGACAGTGTCAGAAATTTAGGACCAATTCTCCCAATGTTACTGCTGCTACGACCCATGTCTACAACCCAACCAATCAGAATACGGTGTGAAATGATTCAGAATACACTGGCTGGCAAACCATTATGTAAGTGCCCTTTTTAATAATGTTTAAGAAAAACAAACACACACACACACACAAAATGACAAATATACAAACAATACAGCCAAAACAAAAAAAAAGTCTGTGGAAGCTACATTTTCAGAACATAAAAGCAGCGCAGAAGTGATGACGTGCCTCTGCTCTCAAATACCTTTTTCTATTGACGTCGTAGCGCTACGATTCAGCACACATTCATTGCACATGCCTCTAATGTGTGACATTGACATCCGATTGATATCATACAGTTGGACACAGACACATCTCGCAGTGTGACAAAGTGTCAGTCAAGTAAAACGTTCCCCAATTTAAGGCTTATTCTGGGGCAAAAGTTAAAGGGATTTCACAGGGAAGTAGATTCAGTAAAAACTATTTACAGTTTCCAAGTGTCTTTCCAGAGCTTTGAGAGGCACAAACAAAATTCCATTGTATTGGGACAGCAGCAGAAATCTCACCGATGAATATATGAAAACATCAGCAGATGAAACTGAAACTATCTGTAGGCTAACAGTTAGTACCACTAGGTATAAAAGGAAATTGTTTGAACTGACCCTTTAAACATCTGAAATAATGCCTATTTACACAAAATACTACCAGTTTTATCACATTGCCAAGAATTATTCATGTG
The DNA here is from genome assembly GCF_031162955.1 of Sander vitreus. Lineage (NCBI taxonomy): Eukaryota > Metazoa > Chordata > Actinopteri > Perciformes > Percidae > Sander > Sander vitreus. The sequence goes on along the minus strand of NC_135870.1, from coordinate 9,181,836 downwards.
TTCATCTGCTGAAATTACACCAGCTAAAACAAATCGATAACAAAAGATACATTTAGCAGATTTGAATCATAAAACAACCTCCATGTTGTTGAATGTCATGTAGAGAAAAAACACCTGGTGATGAACAAACCCTCTGGTCTGACACGCAGGCACACACTCTCACACACAGCCTCTCTGATCTGAGGGCGTTGAAAATGACCCTCTCTCTCCCGACATGAATCCTGGTCTGCCTGTCACTGGTGAGGACAATGATTAATGACAGAAACATAAGGCCTCTGTGGTCCAACGTAAACCGCCATCCACATTCTGCAAGCGGAGCCGGGAACCCTTACATGGCAACTTTGTGACAGTGAAGGATGCTCAGGCCGTCACCGCCTGCTTAGCATCAACACGCCATCTCTCCTACCTTTCAGAATTATCATTCCAATCAATACGGGAGGCTGACATTTGAATGGTATTTAACATCCGCATTGGGATGGCCTGGAATGGGAGGAAAGAGGTGTGAATTTGTGTGTGTGTGTGTGTGTGTGTGTTTGTGTGATAGGGGTGGTGGGTGAGAAGGGGAAAGTGAAAATGAGCGACCGTTTCAGACGGGCGTTGGCTGATGTTAGTGTTTTGTGTGTGTATGTGCGTGTGGACTCAAGGTAAGGGGGTTGTTTGATGAAGTCCTGAGTGAATGCTGACACAGCACGCAAACACGCATACGCGCGCGCACACACACACACACACACACACACACACACACAAACAGCCCTCTGGCACTGCGGAAAGGGCCTGCAGGTATTGATCACAGCCACTTTTCAGGCTCAGCACAGCATGAGAGAGGGAGAGCTCGGCTCAATACCCTGGGGGTGAAACAGTCCATCACCACGCCAGAACCTCCACTACAACTAGCACATTTAATTATCAACCATGCCTGTTTTGAAAAATTTGTTTTTTTATTTAGTAGTCCACAAGCGCACCACTTCTAAGAATTTACCATCCGTCTCGAATTCCCTGCTGCGCTGCTTCGCTTGAAACACCCCCCTACACTGTAAAAATATCTCTTCATATTTACACTTCCAGAAAACTTTCTTAATTTCTCTCCTCATCCAGAGAGCGGGGCTGATGGCAGCTGGAGATAGTGTCAGTATGTGCTGGATCTGGTAACAGAGGACCCAAATTTAGCCCCGTGGAGATGACTGAGGCCAGTCCGTCTTCCGCCCCGGCCACCCACACCTCCCGTAACATAATCACTAATCAATAAGTTATTCTGGGCAGCCAGCAGGAGTATTAGGTGATAGTGGTGGGGGGTCTTCAACAGTACAGTACAATCAAGAGTGTCTGATGCTTACGGCTGGGAAATTGATTTTGGGGAGTGAGACGATTAGTCAATGTTCCCTGGACAAAAGGCTAAGCTATTTCATCTCATCTCATCTGGCCTTAGTAACATATTGGGATTTCCAATGCTTAAAATTTGAATAATGAATATTCCACTCTGATGGTGCTCTGGTGGGGACGGCGCACTGAAATAGGTTTTATATGATCAAGACCGAATGGCAGTGGACCGCAGGTCGCCACAGTAATGAGATACGCTGGTGTTATCGATGGAGAGAGGGTTGTAGTCACTTCCTGGCCGTATTGTATGTCCCCAAGCCTCTAGCTGTGGCTCTCTGGCTGATCCCTGTTAAAAGTAATTATTATTAGTTAACTCTTCTTAATGACCCGAGTTGAGCCTGGATGTAGACAGCAAAACAAGCCCTTTTCCCATCAATCATGACAAAGTTATCTCTATGGGGCGTGTCTCTTTTATCTGACGATGCATTGTCAGAGTGACTGGCCTGGCTTTAAAGAGCTGGCGCAGGTATGTGGGAAGGAAGGTACTCAGAGGTAAATAGTGCTGCTTTATCAATAAATACGTAACCTGATAGGCCATTAAAGGAGAATTCCGGCCAATTTTTACGTTAATAATGATCGCTATAGCTACGCGAGTACTTTCGATAGAAAAAATCCCGACCCGAATCAGTGCAGGCAACCTGGAGAAGCTGCAGCTACATGTTCAAGCGTCCCCTGAGCTAAAACGGCAGTTGTCGGGGCAAGTTTTAGAGTGCCTTTGTGCCTCTTAACAGACACAAAATGCAATTAATATGTCTGTGCCACATGAACAGGGCCCTTACGTGTCAACAAGATGCGTTTTCAACTCAGACATTGTTTAAATTCACCTACCCTGGTCCCTATCTCGATCCTGCCGGTAGCTAGCTTGCCCTGCTAGCTGATAGCCATTAGCCGTTAGCTGCTAGCTGCCCTCCGGTGAGTGTATTCAGCCAGGCTTCTGTGATATTCATCTCAATAAAAATCCCCCGAGCGCCCGATGGTCTGGTGGATGTCCTGCACAGGACAGATCATGCCTTTGCAGCAAAAAGTTTAGATTATTTCCCCCTCAAAAATAGGTAATTGAGCACTGTAGTGGTTATGACCATATCAGTGACTATGTAACTACATGGAAACAGGATAAACGTTGTCTGTGGCTTGCACAGTAATAGCGTTACTGAAGCTTAGCTGTAGCATCGCGCTGTCTCCTGGGAATTCAGTTGTAGCAGGAAAGCAGATCGGAGCGTAGTGTGTGAAGAGTGAAAAGCGGAGTAACGTAACTATGGAGAATATAGCAGATATACAACACACGGAAGAGCCTTTTGAGTTTGATGGTCGTCCTCATTTATTCGAACCCGAGTATACAGACGAAGAACTAGCCTCGCAAGAGTTGGAAAGAACGAGACAGAGGGGCAACAGGCAGATGAACTTGCTGCTCCAAGCGCAAGCTAAAGCTAGCCTTCAGTAACTAGAGGACATAGCAACACCACCGCCGCTCCGTGGATTTTTATTGGGATGATTATCACAGAAGCCTGGCTGAATACACTCACCGGAGGGCAGCTAACGGCTAACGGCTATCTGGCTGTACACACTAACCGGAGGGCAGCAAGCAGCTAACAGCTACTACCGCACTACTGTTTTTTTTAGGGGGGGAACACACTTCAAGACGTGACATGACCTGTCCTCTGGAGGACACGGCCACACCACCGCCGCTCCGTGGATTGTTATTGGGATGATTATCACAGAAGCCTGTCTTAATACACTCACTGGACGGCAGCTAGCAGCTAACGGCTATCAGCTAGCAGGGCAAGCTAGCTACCGGCAGGATCGAGACAGGGACCAGGGTAGGTGAATTTAAACAAAGTCTGAGTTGAAAACGCATCTTGTTGACACGTAAGGACCCTGTTCATGTAGCACAGACATATTAATTGCATTTTGTGTCTGTTAAGAGGCACAAAGGAAGCCAAGTTTGACAGGAGGGAGGTTGTAAATTTAGTAGGGCTGTCAAACGATTAATTTTTTCTTAAATCGCCGAATTTCTATAGTTAATCGCGATTAATCGCATGTTTTATCACATGATTAAAATTCTATTATTTTGCCTTTCCGAACAGTTTTTAAGTACATATTAACAATGGAAAGCAATTCTTACCAGTGTATCTTGATTGGGAATCAAATGAATGCAAAGAAAGTTAATTTATGAAGTTGAATTTAAGATTTGTATTTGTTTATTATTTATTTATTTATTTATTTACTGTAAACAAATGAATATGTGTGAATCTAGTCACACATTTGAATCTAGAGTCAAGTGTGCAGTAACTCCTAAATCATTTTGATTACTCACTGACGTCCAGTGATCACCGGTTAATGAGACAGCGTTTGCACTTTGCAGCAGTTCCAGTTGGGCTGCTTTCTCCATGTCGTACAGGCTGTGTATGCGTGAAACTACTGTCCCCCTCAACGGCAATGTATAAGATGGGTCAGAACATGCCAACCGTAGTACGTCTTTAAGACCCGAGTCTTCTACGATGCTGACAGGTCTGCAGTTCGTTGCCACCCATTTCGCAAGAGCTGTAGTAATTTTTGGGGATTTGGTTTCATCCACAGGTCGGCAACTAGTAGCACTCTCCAGTCACGTTAACTGTACTACTATGCTTAGCTCGTAGGTGGTAGCTCAAGCTTGACGTGCTTCGGTGGTATTTTAATTCGGCTTTACACAATGTGCATATGGCTTTCGACTTCTGAGCCGACCGGGAGTTTTGGAAAATAAAAAGCGCCATTCAGAATTGTGTTGCTGCGGTCTTTCTCCATCATGCCTAGGTTTGGGTACCGAAACCCGGTTCCACTATGGATCCGGTCTTACGCAAACGGTAGTATTCGGACCGGATTACAACGCAAATTTCGGTTCCGACTGAAATATTCTCTAGACTCTTTTTTCTTTCTCCCTTTTCTGCCGAGTGGTGCACGTGCCTGCTCGCGGTGTGAAGCGCGTGTCCACGCTATTCCCCCGACATGCACTCTATAATCACTGCTCATAGACGGCTTTTTGTACACGCTCTGAAGCGAACGTAAAAATATCACACTTTCTCTGTAGTCTACTGTTAGCTAGCTATCGTAAATGTAGGCTACTTTTAAAATGCCATATTTTCCCTCTGGGCTCACCAAAACGGACGTAAAGGCATATTAACCATTCACTGCACGTGATCACTAGTAAACATATTACACTTGCTCTGCTAGTCTATCGTTCAGGACAAGACCCTGTAGCCTGGTGGTGGGGGAGGCGGGACAGCCTCCCCAAATTGTCTGCCCTTTCAAACTCCTACCTGTGTGTACAGGCCTCTTGGACACCATCTGAGAGAGTTTTCTCCTGTGCAGGACATGCCATAGGTCAGGAGAGGTGTCTTATCTTGCCAGAAAAGGCAAATATGGTCGTTGTTTTGCAAAAGAACTGCTAAAGTTTGAAGCTGGTTGGCATACCAACTCAACATTTATTTTGTTGTTATTTGTTAATAGTGTAACTGTTATTTGTAAAATTATTGTAGTTATGTGACTTAGGTTTACTTATTATATATTTAAGTACTTTAACACGTTAATATATTGTTACATTTAAATAATTTTCAATGAAGAAAAAAACTCCATAAAAGAGCCTTTCTTTGATGTCATTTTTCAGTTTTTCCAAGAATCGGTTAGGAATCGGAATCGTTTTAAAAGTACCGGTTCGGCATTGGAATCGTAAAAATTCAAACGGTACCCAACCCTAATCATGCCTGCATCAGTAGGATGTGTTACGAGGAAGTATGGCAGCTTGATGATAAGTAAAGGTGCGGCAAAGGGTCAAAATAGTAGCCTGTTAGGCACGACGTGAAGCCGAGTGAAGTGTAAAATAAATTAATAAATGGCGGCATGCGATTAAAAAAGAAACTAACGCGTTATGCTCAGCCCTTAATCGTATTGCGATTAATGCGTTAATGCTGACAGCCCTAAAAATTTTGATTGGTGGACACGTTGAAAACACACAGCAAGCTGGATCTTGAGCAAGTTGTGAGACGGCAGCCAGAAGTGGAGCAAGGATTTTAAAGAGAGGAGGTCATACAGAGGGAAAGGAGGGAAAGTCAAATTAGAAAGAGTCGATATAATAATATTATATGATTCAGCATCACTCACTCTGTGTTGCAAAGTTCTCCCAAGGTTAACTGTAATGAGCTACAGTACTGACTACAATTTAAACTCTAAACCAAGGTTTTTTTGGTTTGAAAGCCTTGGGCTTCATGCTCATTTTACAGGGTATATTCAACCCATAGATGTGGCCATTTCCATATCACAGATGGGCCATGTAAAAGCCATCTCCAACCATCAAAAGATAGAGTAGCAAAGCCTCAACTCTATCATCATTTACATCAGTGAAATCTTATTCACCGGGAAGCTTTACTCATAAGCGGAGCTCTCAAATTCCCCCTCATTCATCGGACCTCCGTCTCCCCATCCCTGTTCCCTTTGTCCCATTTGTCAGCCGCCCTGCTGGACTGTGGTGTGGACTATTGTAGCCTGTAGTCTGCATTATGGATTAGACGTGGGGTCATGGATTGGGCCTTTTTAATGAAATAAGCAGCAGGTCGTACGGTGGGTCTTTATAATAGAATAAAGGAAAGGCTGGAAGCTCAGGAAGAGCCAACTAAGTGGATTAGGGCCAATACGGGGAGAGGGAGATGGAGCAGGATGAGGGGGAAGACTAAGTCTGCATCGTTTTTCTCTTCTGGCTGGTAATCGCTGCAGCATCAGGTCTTCTTCTCCCCGACTTCTCAATTTGATTTGATTGGCTGACGGGGGGGAAGAATGACATTTAAGAGAAGCCAAGTATGCAGTCCGAGTGTCTCTTACTCCCCGACGTCAGTCGGCTGCGCAAGCAAAGCATACATTATAGCACTGTTGGGGTTGATGATTTGAAATTCACACTTTGACTAATAATTGTGCACACAGAATTCATAGTATGTTAAATGTTATCAAAATATATTGAAAAAAAACAACCCACTAATGGCATTTGAGGCAAACCATATTTTTCAAATATCATTTTAAGGATTGAGTTTTTGAAAATTATCTTTTCCACTGGGCAAATGGTGAAGAAAGAGGAAACTTGTCTACCACAATTGGGAAACAATGATATAGCGAACCAGGGAAGCAACAAAATAGGGCCTGTATGGATTCATTTATACTGTACGTACAGTGGTGCTTGGAGCTAAATGCTAACATGCAGATGTTAAGGGACTGTTCGTTTTTTATTTAAGGGGCTACCAGAGGAGTTTGGGATCTTTAGTCAAAATAGACTTGACATTTTTCTGTGACCCTCCAAAATGATTGGGAAAAGAGGCATGACCCTCCCCAACAATTGATGCCTTCTGTACTGGTTTGCGCTTGGCAAAGATGTACAGATAGCCACTGTTTTTTTTTACAACCATGACATACATGACTTAACCTGTGCTTTCTCGTCTTACACATCACACTGGTCCATTCCATGAATACCCAACGGTCCCTAACCGGTCATTAAAATAACGATGGGAAGTCGCTGTGAACGTCTCTACAGCAGCACACAGCCCTGCCAACAGCTGCCGTCGGTAACCCGGCATCCTTCCTTCCGAAAATTCCGGGATGCAGTGCCAGTAGTACCGACAGCTGTATTTTTAGGAATGGGTGGATACCAAAAACAAATATTATTTATTTTTATGTTGGCGGTGAATGCCACAAGCCCATAGGCGATGGCGAGGAGGCAACCTATAAATGCTTGTATGAGTTTTTGAAGACGGTTTGCTATTGCAGCAGCACAAAGTCTGCAGAGCTGAAGCAACAGGGACACTGTCGCATTTCTAGCAAGTCTGTCTTCTCTCACTGTAAAAGTCATTGCATATGTATGAAAGAGAGGTAGAGGTGTGTACAAAGAGCCACAGAGAGCATTGTCTATTACAAATGTGTATTTTCCCCTCCCTTAACTTCTGCAATTTTTGTTGGGTCAGACCCATCTGCTAACGATGGGGGGGCCGAGACTGAGAGCTATATGGAAAAAGGAACATGAATTTCTGTATCAAATTTCATCACAATCTGTCACAAAAAGAGTTTTTGGATAATCCACCGTGTAGATATTTCAGTCTGGACCAAAGTAGTGGAACGACAGACCGTCCATGACACCCCTACAGCCGCTAGATTGGCTAAAAAGGTGGAAAGAGTATTAATAATATTACCATCACTACTACTATTACAACTACTACTACGAGCAGTACAAAACAATACAGTGATTTAGTTCTGTGGTATTTAACCCCTAATATACCTTTTTCACGGAAGACATGTTGACATGTCATAGTAGGAAAAGCACAGGTGTATTCAAAACCATTAATGATGGCTGCATTCCACTTAGGAGAGACCCTGGTATTGTTCATGCTGACTCACTGAAATAGCTCACTGGGACACTTGATGGAATTGAGCCATCGTTAAGGTTATCAAGTTCAGCTGTGCTTTTCAAAATGTCTGCTGTGAAAAAGGTCCATTACATTTGATAGGCCCAGTTTTGTCTAAAGACCTCATTATTTTCCATTCGTGAAAATTAGTTAAGAGCAGACGTGCCAGAAAACAAGCCGTATATATGCTAATGATATTCGGAGTGTTTTTACATGGCCATGTTGTTTCATGCCTGCTGGACTCATTTATCCGTCGTGTGTCTGTTTCTCCCAGTGCCATCCTGGCCCCCCGCTGACAGAGCTAATGTACTGAGAGGTCTAAGCTCTCCATCTCCTCACAGACTGAAACAGACTGGCACAGAATACTTTACTGGTGTTCATTAACATGTTGCAAAGAGTAGAGAAAGGACAGTTAAAGCAGAAGCATTTTCCACTTCTGTCATGTTTCTGTAGGTGTTCTTATTTGTCTGTAGTCATGTAATGAATTTTATCAAAACAATGATTTATTTCTGCATTTAGCAAAAAGAAGGAAAAAAAAGTATGAAAAAAAAAGAGCAAACATTCAAGAAAATATTTTAGTAGGTCTCTGGAATTGTTCTGTTGCACATTTCGGTGTGATTTTTACATGCTTTTTACACCTGGTATTATGTGATCATGCTGTACTTGCTCAACACACATCTATCAGATTGGCTCTTTTTCATTACACTGCTCATGTTTGTTTTGTGACTTGCTTGTGTGTGCAGACTGTCTAGAAATAAGATCATAATATGAGCCTGAAAAGTCTGATACTTGATTTTGAGAATATGACATCAAAGCCACCAGAAGTACAACATCAGGCCCCATTTACACCTGATATCAACATTGGATCTGTATCTGGACACAGAAACTGGCTTATGATCGACAGGGCTTTGGTATGATATCTTTGGTTCGCTTGCATCGATTTTTAAGCCTTACTCTAAAAAAATGTCCATTCTGAGTCTGACAATGAAGTTGAGTGCAATGCTAAATCAGTGGAGTACTCTTGTAACAGAACAGCGAGGAACAAAAGAGAAAACAGACCAGTTAAAATATAAGGCTAAACACTCCACTGATCCACAAAATTTGTAAATTGTAACAGTGTGAGAGATGGACTTATTAGACTCTGAATTATGGCCTGTTACAAAGGCTTATTGTTGTACTACAAGCATGAATGAGGATGACAGGGCAGAGAGTGAGGAATCTCTGTGGCCTCGAGGCTTGTCCATCATCTCCCCCGGAGAACAAGGAAGAACAGATGCTTCTCCTCCAGTCTCCCTCCAGTCTTTTTGTGTCTTGGTTATCCATGACTTTGACTTTGGAGACTGTCACCACTAGGGCTGAACGATTAATCACATTTGCAATAATATCGCGATATGTTAAAACGCAATTTCCTAATTGCAAAGGCTGCGATTTGGTCACATGACTCGCGAGAGCAAATCAGTGGCACGTTAACGCTACGCCGTACCTTCAGCTGATTTCTGTCATTCAAACAACTCTGAGTTGTAGTTTAAAACTTTTACACCCATTTTAATAAAATGAAGGGTTTTATTCGGGATCGAGTCCATACATGCAGTTAATGGATACAGGCACGCAGAACTGAAGGCTCGGTTAGCAACGATTAGCTCTGATTAGCAGTTAGTTCCAGTTAGCTCCGTTATAAAGATATGGAGTGGAGGAGCTGCCACTGAGAGGGGTAACAACCAGACTCTGATAAATGACGTTCGGGGAGCTTTCATAGCAGTGTGGCCGCGGCATTTCAACAGTTTTATTAGTACAGTTAATCCCACGGCAAGAACACCAGCAACTAATGTAACGATAGCCGCTCTGAGCAGATGCAATGTTGACGCCGTCATGCACACGGCACCCAACTTCACAAGGGGGAGGGGCTGAAGGCAGCTCCTCTCTGTGCGCTGTAAAAAAAAAAAAATACACCGTTGTGTGTATGTGTGTGTTTTTTTTTACTTAACTGTACAGTAAAGTTCAGAGACAGTGTTTAAAAAGTGCAATCCAGGTTTACATATATGTTTATTACAGTAAATAATAATTAAATAATTTAAATACTACTAAGTGTGGTAAAGCCCATTTGTTTTTATATTTCTGTATCAATGATTTATTGTTTGTCTTTGTTGAATAATACAGAAGACAAAGAGCTTAAAAAATAATCACATATTAAATCGCAATATTTGTGATATAAAAATCACAATTTGATTATTTTCAAAAATCGTTCAGCCCTAGTCACCACTATTTTTGAATTACACCAAATTTTCTTTTTGTGTCCTTTGCAGAGTGAAGGTGAGGGGACGATAGGTATAAGCCTGGATCAGGGGGAGAGGGAGAGAAATAAAAGAGGGAGGCAGATGATGGATTAACTCCTAGTTTCATGGGACTAGCTGGGGTGTGTGATTTTGTGATGAATGATGTGGTGTGTTGCTCTGTAAATATTATTCTCCAGTTCACACAGGCACCACAGAGGTGGTTGAAAACTTTCCCATCTATTCCGTTTCATGAGGAAACTGCTTTATACTTGCATACTGCCACCTTTTCCCTCATGAATGAAATATACGATTCGTGCTTGATGTGTGATGAGGTGTGTGTTCTCGCTGAAGACAGGCAACTTTCATGCGTGGTCCCACCCACCCTGTTCAGACTCCTCCCCTCTTAGCTCCTCTTCCTCCGAGGCAGCCGAGGCTCAGAAACAGATCACTTTTTAAATCATTCATGAACACTCCCCAGAAAAGAAAGGCATGCAGAAAGCTGAGGGACCGCAATGAGGAATGTGTCATTGTTCCTCTCATATGCGATGATTTATGACAGAATGGTTCTAACTGATTTGATAATCACAGTTTATTTCCCCTCAGAAAGGAAGAAAGTCAAAGTCAGCGATTTCGCCTGTTTTCCTTTCATTCCCCGTCTTTTGTTTAACAGATGAACGTCTTTTTTTTTCATCCCCTCCCTCTTCAATAGATTTTTCTTTTCTTCCTCCACCTTCCCACCCCTCCTCTTACTCATCCCATAAATATCCTTTTAAATTCACAAATATAATAACAAATACAACGAATTCTCCACACTAGCGCCTGCACTGTGCCTTACCCAGCATCTGGTGAGAGGGGAATCTCTTGATACCGCAAGCGTGCTTTAAAGCTGAAAAGCATGCTGGGAATTGTAAGTGGGAGAACATGAGGTAGAGGGAGGGAGGGTGTCCTTGGAAAGACAGTTTGTTCTCAGTCAGCCACATTAATTAGCATAGCATTATTACAGGCATGGTGTGTTCAAAAACACACAGTCTTGACTGTGTCACTGTCATTACAAGCATGTAGATGGGCACGGATAAACAACTCATCAATATGAGAGATGGAAAATCAGTTTGTCAATAAGAAACACACCAGCTCATACTGAGATCAGTCAGTTTTTGTTGTCAGAGACTTTCACTTTTACCACAGTGTTGTCCCATGGTGGGCAGTAGAGGGACGGGAGTCTGCAAGTTTTCAGTCCAGCTTAACAAGACAGCGGGTGAACATTGTTTAGTTTAGAAACACTTTCAAATAAGACACAAAATCGTTGTAACTAATGTTACATGTTACACGTAATGAGTTTGGAACAAAACAAACTGTCAAAAAAATGAATAACTTAAAAGTAGATAACAACTTTCAAAAGGACTACATAGTTGATAATTATCACTTGAGGACTGACTGAAATGCACTACGGTACTGTAATTGACTTTCTCTTAACTCAAGGAAGTGCAAAAACGTGCTTGTTCCGGAGCTTTTGATTGTATCACAAGGTCTTCATCAGTGGGTGGAGTTTGCTCTCTTCTTATTAAACTTCTCGTTATGGCGGTCGTAAAAAGTTGAGCTTCATCTGCTGATGAAGACTGTGTGGTGTAGTCGAAAGCCCTGTAATAAGCGAGCAAGGGGAGCTTGGGTTGAGATTGTTTTGTTAGTTTCTGGTTTTACAAGCTCAAGAATGAAACCAGTACGATAATGATTAGTTTCTGTGGATCTACTTGCTGACTATCTTTCTCTATTAATCATTATTAGCCCTTAATTCTAAGTTGCAAATAACCAATAAGTAATCATTACTTCCTCATTATGTACATTTAAGATGCTACTGTTGTGGCTAGGCATGGGCCAGTTACCGGTTTCAAGGTATACTGCGGTTTGAAAAAGTCAAGGTTTCAAAACCATAAGATGTTTTTTTATGAGTGGTCAAAGACAGAAAGTTTAGTAATCCGTCTCCCTGCCAGTGTGCAGTGGGTTTAAAAATAAAAGACATTGTGTTAAAAGGGGGGGGAAAAAAGTTCTTTTTTTACCCAGACATTTTTTATTTTTTTTTTTTAAACATTTTAAAGCTGTTTGTGGCTAGTTGTGGCCCCCAGTAAACTGATCCAACACCATGACAACCTTAGCTAAGTTACTTTGTTACCTTATTGAATTTTTTTTTAATGAAGCAGCAATCTAATACTAAATCTCTAATAAAAAGCTTTTCTTCGATTAGATTTAAACCTTCCACAACAGTGTAGTTGGCAGGAACCTAAATGCTAAAATAAAAATGCTTATTACGACAACCGTAAAAAGACTGGGACAAACTACTACTGCTTTGTGTTGTATTTACATTATATTATATTATTATATTTACATTTAATTAGTCGATAGACAACTGTTGTGGTTATATAATCATATTTTTTTCTGAGCAAAAACGCCAAACATTTCCTTGTTCCATCTTCTCAATTGTGAGGATTTGCTTAGTCTTATGTGATAGTAAACTGGTTTGATCAGTATTTTTTACTTCTTTTTGACATTTTAAAGATTAAACAATTCATTGATGAATCGAGAAAATAATAACCAGGGGTCTCATTTATAACCGTGGCGTACGTACAAAACGGGGCGTATGCCACTTCCCACGCAGAGGTTGTGATTTATAAAAAACTAACTTGACGGGAGAATGTGCGGTCCTCCACGCAAACTCTGACCCATGCGTACGCACATTTTGAAAAAATGGGAATTGGCGACGCAGAAAGTACATGTTGGAATAACGATTACTCATAATATTGATAAGTATTGATGCCTCATGCACATTTTGTCACTCCATATCATCCAAGTTATCATGAAGATTAAATCCAGCAGTGTTATTTGAGCTTGTACTGAGTGATACTTGTTCCATAAAATCCAACTCAAATCTTAAATAAAAATGCGTTCTTAATATTTAATCGCGCTGTCTCACCGTCACATTGTCCGCTACGGAGCGCAGGAGGAGGAGATAGCCCGACTGCATGGAATACAGGATAACATCAAATACCCTAGCATTAGATAACGGCAGAACACAGTGTAAATAACTAAATATCTGTCTTTAATACTGTGCATATATCATCTAATGTCAAAGTCTGGAAATACAGCTGTTAAGCTCTCGCGCAATCGTTACACTTAATGTCCTCATTATCGGTTGGAACTTTAATATTGTTCGTGACGAAACCTGCAGGAAGAAACGTGTGTTTTCCTATTAGGCTTTCGTCTTCAAATTGTATCTCAGGGTGGGGGATACCACTAGTTGATGCTGTGATTTTGGCAAGGTGTTAACAATCACAAATTGTTGTAAACATATAAATACTGCGGTGACCCCTGTGCGTAATGCTGCATGATGGCACTTGCTGGAGGACTACGGCAATGGAAGAATCAGGAGAGAAAAAGACTTCAGGGACCATGACGAAGACTGGCTAATATGCCGATTTAAATCCCCTAAAGCTGTGCTGTTGGATCTATGTACTGAATTGGGTCCAGTAGAGAGGGCAACGCACCAGAACCGTGCCATCCCGGTCCAAATACAGGTCCTCGCCACTCTGGGGGCAACCGGCTGTTTCCAGAGGGCCTGGATAGGGAAACCTATGGATCAGGTTTCCCTACACTGTGCGAGAACAGGCCGAAATTATAATTCAATTTGCAGCAATTCCCGAGCGTCTGAGAAGTTTTTTGCTTTTTCCCCGCCAGTCATTATGATTCAGCGTAATGAAAAAATAACTGCCAGGGTCACCAACATACTGATCAGCATTCATGATGTGCTTTGCACTGACTATTTATGGTTAAAAATGGGTGTGTGCAGGGCGGGAGAAGAGGCTGATTCGCGTACGCACACTTGTAGGTAATCTGTGATTTGTAAAGGGAACGTTGCTTACAGGTGTACGTACGCACGGTTTTATAAATCTGAATTTTTTTTTTGGCGTATGCCATTTTTGGCTTTTGGGCGTACGTACACTTTTAGTAAGGATCCTATGCACAGTTTTATAAATGAGACCCCAGATTAGTAGATAATGAAAATAATCAGTTGGGGTGGCAGCCATAATTTGATTTTCAATCATGGGGTCAACTTGACACTGCATCACTATTACCATTCTCATGCATTTGAACTGAAGTGTAACTGATCAGTGAATTGCTGTATTAGCTCAGCTCTTGGCCCCAAATGGCACGTTTGAAGACTTCATTACCCATCAGTTCATATGCTGGCCACTAACCACATTTTTGAAAAAAATATTTGTCCTTCAGTAATTACAGCTTCATATTAAATCTGCACAAACCAGAGGTCATTTAATTAATTACTAAATAATGCTGGGCTTTTGCTACACAATACTGAAATTACTTGTTCAGTTCAGATATTAATCAAATTTCTAAAACATTTCACTACAAGTAATTCATTTATATAGAGATTTTAAGCAAAATATTATTATTACTGAATAAGCGAAAGTTTCTGCTACAGCTCAGAGCACTGGTAAACATTGTCCTCTCCTTTTTTTGCACAAAGACCCTCAAGTTTTAGTCCTTGTACTAATTGTCTTGCTAACTGCACTGGTGTGTTTTGAAGCTCTCCTTTCCTCCTTCCCCCTTCTCCTCCTCACCTCCTCTGGCCCGCGGCTCGGGCGACTCTCTTCTCTCTATGACTAATGATGTTCTTTCAGTCTCAAGGTTTTAGCAGGATAATTATATTAACCCCTGTCCTCTGGCTGATCCCAGCTCAGCTTATCTTCCCCAGGCATCCTTCCCTCCATGGTCTCACCGGAATTAGACACTAATACACACATGGCTATACAGGAACGAACGTTATGTGGTTGTATGTGTGTTTTGTGTATGTATGTGTGTGTGTGTGTGTGTGTGTGTGTGTCTTGGTGACTTTTAGGAGACTTTTTGCAAATCAGTTCATTTAAATGAGAGGACATGCGGCTAACACAACGAGAGAAAGTATGTAAAGTAATTGTGTTTGTGTGGAAAATTAGGTACATGGGTGAAGATGGGTGAGGGCCTGCAGGTTCGGGTTTGTGTGTGTTGGCGCGCTAATTTATAACATGTCTTCACACAGAGGTTCAAAAGTGTGTGTCTAAAGTTTGTGTGGCAGGCATATTGTCTCAGAGAGACGTTTTTCATTCTGATATACACACACAACAGACAAAGATCCATATCGCCCCTGGGGGTCTGAAGACTCTGTGAGGGACTGCACTACAGGAAGAACCTCCCACCAAACCCCATATTGTCCCGGAGTTTCTGTCTCTTCATCACTTTTTCATTACTCCCATTGCCTTCCAAATCCCTTGACTTCTTCTTCCTCGTTCATATCTTAAATAAGAGGATGTATAATAACGCTCCCCCCCTCCAACTCATGCCCAATTTCCTCTCTCCCCAGGTGTTACTCTTTGCTGTAGTGTTCATTAAAACACATAAAGCAGCAGTAAGGACTCTGCAGGGAGGTTACACTCTAATATCCAGCGCTGTTACACAGTGATCTCAGGACGATCGGAGCCGGCTGGAGCGAGGGCAAACTGTCTTTAGTGGAAGAAGCCTTAAGATGCAGTGACATGGCTGCTTCAGCAAGAACGGTGTCAGCCATTCTGCATCATTCATGCTGCATCATGCTGCATGAATATAACAATGCTGCCGTGCAGTCTTAAATTACCACCCGCCAAGTGCCAAATGCCAGTAAAATGTGTCTTGTGTGGATGAATTAATAAGGGTCACCCACCACAGCTGTCAGTCAGTTTTGACAGTGCATCTATTCATAGGTGAAAATAATATTCTGCATATGTTATTTATAGGACACTAACTTCTTATTAGTGTCATGTCGAGACAAGTAGAGATAACTAGGTGAAATTGCTGATGTGGGGCTTTTACACAGTATTTCACTTCTGTCTGTATACTAAGCAGAGGTCCATGAGATTGAAAGCTTATCAGATACCAAAACATTGCACATTTATAATACTCAGACAAATTTTTACAACTCTAGAAAGTTATATCATAGCAATTATTTAAACTTTCGTTGTGACAGTCACAAAGTAAACAGTGGAAATATCTATCAGGAATGTGTGCGCTTGCACGTATTTGATTGGCCAGCATCTTGCTGGATGATGTCACTGACACAATTGTGTTTTTTTGCAGTGAATAAACAATCTGTGTTTTTACTTACTGATATAATTAGGAACCCCCAAATTTAATTCATTTTCAGTACGAGACAGATGAAGAGTAACTAATCTTACAGGAAACCATATCACTGAGCAACTTCTTTAAACAAGGGTTACACCAATTGTTTAAGTGAGCGAGAAAGTTATTTAAAAATTGTGTCTTATCCTCATACACAAGTATCACTGGAAACTCACTGAAAGCTGCATATTAATTACCCCTGCATTTTGAAAGGCCAGCAAAAACAGTACGTTTTACACAGCTGGCATGTAACCCACACCTGAACTGTTCCAGTATCTCTCTCTCACAAGCACCAGCAGACGCACACACAGTCTCTGCTGTGCTCAAGAGAACGGTCCTCTGAGGTCTGGACTGGAGAACAGGATGTGCCCAGACTCCATTATTTAGATATTTGGTCCTGTGCATACAGTACATACTTCAGAGAGTAGGTAGCTAAAAGTGGGCCCAACTCTGCCTGCTGCTCTTTACATGACCACAACCAACCAATCAGAGAGAAACTCTCAGGACTGGGCATGCACGCAATAGTCATTTACTGTATCCTGTGTAAATAATTTACTGGTATGCTTAGTCACACACAATATCTCTCTCTCTCCATCCATCCCTCTATCTAGCGCATCACAAAAGACACACTTTTGAGAGCAAACTGTGCTAATATAATTAATCATCCCACATACACACCAGGGAAGTCACACATCCCCATACACTGCATAGTAGACGGACGGACGGACACACACACAAACACACACACACACACGGTGTGGATTGCAAAGACAATCAAGGTCATCCCTGCTCTCTGAATTATTTAAGATGCCTTTTTGCTAGACAATTTTACTTAAAAGCATCCAGTGAGTGACCCTCTGAACGTTGAACATAGTTATTGCATATATGTGTGTGTGTGTGTGTGTGTGTGTGTGTGTGTGTGTGTGTGTGTGTGTGTGTGTGTGTGTGTGTGTGTTGTGGAGACACCAAACACCCGTTGGCTGCCTTAGATGCTCCAGTAGATAAGTGTTTTCTCCCTCAGATGGCTTAGGGGATATGCTACAAAACAATGATAGAACTAGAAAGAGAGGGAGAGTGAATGACATGAAAGGCAGAAAATGTATCCAACATTTGTGGTGTTTTGCAGTCAACGACTTTCATTAGATAATGACAGATAATGGGTGGAATGATTGGTTTAAAAAATGCCAACAGTTGTGTTATTAATGAGTGAAAGGGGTTGATAGTAATGTGTAAAAGAACAATTGTGGTTACGGAAAGAGGCGCGATGTAAGCCCTGCTTACCACATGATTGCAGGGGAGGTCAGTTATAGATTACCTGTTTAGTGTAGAGGAAGAGAGAAGGAGCACACATGTGAGAGAGATTGAGGATTGATGGTGGAGAGGGGGGGAGTGAGGTGAGAGGGAACGTTTGTAGAGACTCATGCTGCTCCGCTGCTACGGGAGGCTGCACTCGAGGAAAATCGATCCTCTCCCTTCAGAGAAAGAAATTTATGAAGCTAGAACATAAACGCAGTCATGTCCAATTAGCTGCTCTGAATTTACGAGGCAAGGCAAGGGAGGAAGTGGGAGGGGATGTGGTGATAAAGACTTCAGCAGAAGCCAATAAGGCGTGCTGCTGATCAATGATCCCAGCTTCACGCAACACCCACTCCTCGCTCGGTCGCTTCCCGCTGCGCTCAGGAAACTCTGTGTCGGAGGGCTCGGCTTTTCTGCAGGCGGCCCTCTACCAAACAGATTTGTATTCATTATTTATATAATGTATATTTATGTATATATTATATTATTTAGATACTGGGCACAAGATCTCCTACTTCGCTGTAACGTCCATTCTATGTGTATGTGCACTGAGGGTTTCAAGTTTCCACATCACACTTGTGTGAGTTGCATACTGGACTCCCTTTCAAACCAATTGACACGTCCTCAACTCAGATTTGTTGTGAGCACAGAGAAACTTTCCTCCTTTAGCAGAATAAAGTAAAAAAAAAAAAAAAAAGCCTTCTAGAGTCAAACTCTCAACATACATGTAAATCATTCTGCACAGTGAGGGTCAAATTTCCAGTGAAGTCACAATAAGCAAAACAAGTTTTTGATTGGAAAATGAAATTGAAAAAAAGATGTTTCCAAAGTACAACCTCGAATTCTCTGTCTAACAAAAATCCAATATTATACGCTTCACAAATGTGGGGCTAACTGTAGGGCTATTGTGTTTGTATTATATTGTCATTTCATGTTCATCTCCCTGCTATTTTATTTATCCCCTGCATTTGCACATGTACCTCCATGTCATCAGTCAGCTCTGTTTTGTGTGTTAAGTCTCTCTTTCTGTAACAAAAGCACCGACTCTCATTGCCCATTACGTTCTCACTCTATTACTCCAGCAGGTTGTGTAGCCGGTTGTGTATTTTGTGGTATCGAGGGAGGAGGTTGTTGCGAAAAGCGAGTGGGCCTTCTCAGTGACGGCTGATCGAACACAGAGTAGAAGAGGGAGATCTCCTGCTGGGTCAGAGCCGCATCGATGCGGTCTGTCATCACAGGTTAGAGCACGTCACTGCGGACCCTACTCCTGCTCCTCCTCAGAGTCTCAGCACTGTAGTCGGGGAGGCAGTCAGACTGTCAGGGCTTTGACACAACTGCCCTTCTCCCTGCTGTACGGACTGCTCAGACCCCCGCATCGTCTATACCCCCCAATTTTCTCCTCCACCCACTCTTCTCAAACACATGTCCACAACCCAATTTACCCAATGCGCTTCTCAGTGAGCACTGGTGCAACGGGCAATAGCAAAAGAGCTAAAGGGGTAAGGCTGCATAGACAGACAGAATGGGAAAGAAAGAAAGAGATGGAGGATTAAAAGGGAGATCAAAGAGGAAGAGTGAAAGGAAAGACTGGAACGGTCACAGTGGATGGAATTTAGGAGCAAAAGTTTTTATTTTTTTAAATACAGTGGGAGGAGAGTGCAAAACCGAAAATAAGAGAGCATGACTGATAGCTGTATCCCCGGAGAAAAATAAGAGGGATCGGCGTCGACTACAGTAAAGAGACAGATAAAGCCCCATTAACTGCTGCTTCCAGCTGCTTTCTCAGGCTCTGCCACCACATGACTCCCCCTTGATGTTTGTTTATCTTTCCTATTATTTATTCCTCTAATTGCTGCGTCGTTGCTGTCTAAAACCGGCAGTCCTCGTATCATTAAAAACACAGGGCCGACATGACTTCACAGACACGAACTGAGATGAGAAAGGACAGAGAAACACAGACAGGCTGACAACTGTATGTCTATTGGATAATTACAGATCATTGGTTAGATGCAAAACATATAGATGCAGATATTTAGATAATGCATTACACATGTAATCCTGTCTCCAAAGAATTACGTTTGTATCCTACTGAATGGTTTTGCCTTATATATGTTTTGGAGGAAACACAATTGCTAACTTCTTGTACTACACAGACATCACAGGGAGGTGGTCGGGGTACAAAGATTATCAGAGAACGGGTTTAGCATGCTGCATGGTTTGGTTTAGGTTACATAAACACTTATAGGGAAAGACCATGGTTTTGGTTAAATAACTATAAAAATGTTAATCATGCAGTAGATGCCACAAGTGAATATTGTTTTGTAAGAGCAGATATTGTAGAAAAACAAATGGCATACGATGTTAGAGAACGTTCTGCAGTGACCTCCTTCCTCTGCAGACTTGGCTGGTGTCTCGGTGGCTCTATAATAACGTCACCCGACTTTGACTTTGCTCCGGACAAGTCATAATTCTTGGGACTGCTAGAGAGCTTTGTCACTTCAACACAAACATAAGTTGTTTTTGCCCATTTGCTGAAACCATTTTTCCTTGGAGGACAGTCTCCAACAGACTGATTAACAGAAGTATTGACCCAGAATTACACCAGCTAATTAAAACACCACCTTGTGTGTGTGATTTCTAATGTAGACTTGAATACATTTGAATCACTTACTTCCTTCTGTTCTTAGACTCCCTTTCTCACCCAGCTTTCTCTTGCCCTTCTTTGTCTTTTCCTCCACTCACCTTCTCTAATTTCATCTCTCTCTCTCTCTCTCTAAGTAAATAGACAGGGTTGTGATGGATCCAGCTGTCCCGTCTTAACTTCCTTCAGCTCAGAGCTGATGCTCCCACTTTGATGACTTTGCAGTGAAGGCAGACATCTTGCACATTAACATATGATTGTGCCCATGTATTATTTGCGTGTGGAGGGACCGAAGAAGGGGGATCGGGAGAAATCCCAGTGCAAGCTGTCATTCGAAAGAGAGAGAGAGAGCTAAAGAGACACGGCACTTGAAAAGCCGTCAGTGTCACATCATTCATGCGGAAGGAGTGCAAGGCTCGAAGTACTGCTGGCTATGTGGCAGGAGTCAGAAAAGCAGGTCAAGGGGATGGAGTGTCCACAAAGTTTCAACCTACACCTTGCTTTAATGATTACGTTAGTTGAGATTTAGTTGATAGTCGGGACGCCAGTGACATTTTATCAAGATAAACTCATAGATCCAGACTAATCTACTCATGCAGGCTTTAACCTAAACTTTATGTCAACTGTCCAGGTAATTGACAAGAGAGAGGCAATGTCCCCTAGTACGCTGCAGCCATTAGGCCTGCAAGATACAAACAGCACAGCAGCATACCTAGAAAATCACTCTGTTCTTCAGTATTGATTTTAAACTACAGCTTCTAGATCCTGCACTCAGTAGTGCTTCCACTTTTAAGATGAGACGGACAAGATGCATCACCGTAGATGCAGGAGATGAGAAGCGATGATATGTTCGTCGCTGTCACTCACTCAATCCAGGCATTAGTCACCGTGCCTCTGCTTCTCTGATCTGTTGTCTGTCATCGCTGCTCTCAGACAAATGCATCACAATCACATGAAGCAGAAACACACACACACACACACACACCCCTGTCTCATTTCACACATACACACTCGCTCTCCATTTTCTCCATGAAAAAGAGATGTTCAATTTCCCTCTTTGCTAAGTGGACAGCTCGTGTCCTTCAGAAAGCATGCAGGAAACAAGGCCTTGTCTAAGGATGGATTCTCCATGGCACGTCCTGTCAGCTCGTCCAGGTGATAAAAGAGAAACGTGGGTAATTTATAGGACTGCAAGCTAAGATGTGATGCGAGACAACTCCTCATGATCCACTGTCTCCATTTCTTTTCCTGCAAAGCTTACTGTGTGGTTCCAAGTTTCACTCATCGTTATTCTGAACGCAGTTATGTCGTGAAACTAGAATCCAGGTTGGGCATTAAAAAAAAAAAAATCTGATGAGAAAGTGCAGATTAGTGCGAGGAAGGAAGATTGAAGCAGTTATCTCACCAGAATACAGGGGTCATTCTTTGAATATTTGATGCAGACGGATAGCTGTTCACTCCAGTGGAACAAACTGGATTGGAGTCCAGTTGCTCATCTGGAAAAGGCTGTAATTTAAAGTTGTAGCTTCCGAATGTCCTTAAGATCCTCATTTCCTCCCCAGCAGAACTTCAACCGCTGGATCAGCCCACCTGACCTCTGCTGAGGTGGCACTGTGCACATGCGTATACACACATTATGTTATGTATGTATGCACACACACACAGTAATTGTAAACATGTGGCTCCCAAATGACGGTCTTGGACAAAGAGTGGGTAAATAGATTACCAACAATTTTGGACCCACAATATTTTGCATTCAACTTTTGTAATGTGCTTTTAATTTTTTTGTTTGCAGTTTAACAACCTGCTGTATGTTTTTCCAATTACAATTATTTAGATAGAGGAAAAGCAACAGGCAATATTTACATTTATTTTCTGTATGACAGTCACCATCATTACACTAAAACTACATATTGGTTGTAATGGTCATTAAAAAAAAAATCTTTCAAATTAAATCATGTAATAACATTTAGCTAGGGATGCAACTAATGATTATTTTCATGATCAATTAATCAGACAATTCTCATTAATTACTCCATAAATTGTTTCTCCTTTAAATTGTCAGAAAATGGTGAAAAGTGCCCAATATAAATAATTTCCAAGAGCTCAAAGTGACATCTATGAATGTCTTGTTTGTCAGAAAATCCTTTCACACTTGAGAAGCTGTGTGTTGTAATAATGATAATATATGTTAATCTAATCAATTAATAGTTTCTGCTCTACGTTCACTCAGTCAGGACCTTTGCCTTACTGCAGGACTTTTGACATCTAAAAACAATTTGATTCATGTTTGATGCTTTACTCAGTTAAAGTGTAGAAACACTAACAAAGCTGCTGGTGAAATCAAATGACAGAATCAGATGGACTGCCAACTGTACAAACTGCACTAGCAAACATTAACATAGAAATGGGTGCTGTAGATTTGCCAGAGACTTCTGAGAGAAAACTGACTTTAAGACTAAAAAAATAACACTTAACTCTGATAGTTTTCTTTAAATAAATGTATTTTTAGCCAATTAATGTTGATGGCATTGCATATTCATATTTCTAGGTGTCTCATTTCTGCAACATTTTACTGATGCATGTATAGGTGTATACACCCATAACACCACACATACAGTATAAATACACACACACGTTTTCTTTGTCAGGTGTACAGTTTCACAATAATTTACAGTGTCTGCTCAGTGAACAACAAATTATAACATTACGTACCTTAATCCTACAATAAAAATCGTAATCTTGTTTTACATTAATTACTGTAATGCAATTCACCCACAATGGATTTGTGTTCCGTCTCTGCATCACACCTTTAACACTCAATTTTTTTCCCTCCTTGGTGTAAAAATCCTACAGTATCTAACATCATTAACACTTACAACCAGTGTGTGATTAAAACTTTCACTTTCTGCCTTGTCATCTCACTTCACTTGTGTTTTCTCCTTTCTTTTAAAAGGTGTAAATGTAACCTCCACGCCTCCCAGTGCCTGCTGCAGGATGGGAACCTCCAGTGCCAGTGTGAACACAACACCACCGGCCAGGACTGCCAGCGGTGCAGGAAGGGCTTCAAAGCCAAGTCCTGGAAGGCTGGTTCCTACCTGCCAGCACCCAATGGAACCCCCAACACCTGTACGTACCTAAAACATGTTTATCTACCTACTGTGTTGATCCAACTCATCAATCTGACACAGTTAGATACAATATTTCGGACTCTTTACATACACCTAAGCTATGGATGTCTGTGAGCTTGCTTTACTGTATAATGCATGGAAACGACTATTCATTTAAGTTACTGCAGACAGTGGTTGTGTCAGGAAGAGTCAAAGACACAGATATAGGATGATTTATTCTGCATTTAAAAGAAAAGTTATTTAAGATGAGAAGATTGATTTCACTCTCAGGTCTGTACGGTAAATAAGAAGCTACAGTGAGCAGCTGATTAGCTTAGCTTAACACAAAGACTGGAAAGAGGAGGAAACAACTAGCCTGCTTCTGTTGAAAAGATAACAAAAGTGGCCGGGTTGGTTCAGTGGGTAGAGCAGGCGCACATATACTGAGAGGTTTATGCCTCGACGCAGAGGTCCAGGGTCGAATCCGACCTGTGACAATTTCCTGCATGTCTTCCCCCTCTCTCTCCCCTTTCTCACCTAGCTGTCCTATCAAATAAAGGCGGAAAAGCCCAAAAATAACCTTTAAGAAAAGATAACAAAGCACCATCAACAGCACCACTTAAGATCACTAATTGACATGTTATATCAAATGTTTTACCCCTGAAGTGTCAGATTGAAAAAGCCCAGCCCCTGTGTAAACTGGTGAATTGTCGTCTATACAATTTGGTTTTTATATGGATTAAACAAATGAGATAAACATATTAATTTGTGAGGTTTAGAGGTGCTGGTAGGCAGATTTTGTTACCGTGGGGCAGAGCCAGGCTAGCTGTTTCCCTTTGTTTCCAGTCTTTATGCTAAACTAAGCTAACCGGCTGCTTGGTGTAGCTTCTTATTTACCATACAAACATGAGAGTGCTATCAATCTTCTTATCTGACTTTTGGTAAGAAAGCGAAAAAGCTTTTCCACTGAGGTGAGATGAAAACTATGCCAATGAGAGCGGATAGAATTAACCAAAACAAAACAAAAGTAAAACCAAAACAATGAGCTGAAAAATGCTAAACACTTAATAGAGTTGATGTGAACTGCAGATTCAGGAGATATTTCTCTGCGTTCGTACACGTGGTCACTTTATCCATTGTTAATGTAAAAAATATTGATTAGTGCAGATTTAAGCTTGCTGGTCGCACCATTAACAGCTGATGTTGCTGTCTTAGCCCAACTAATTTCATGTTACCTTAGTGCTCCATAAGATGCACCGCTAATGTTAAGCTAGTTTTGTGTCCCATTAGCTGATAGTGGGTCACCGATATGTCCAGCACAGAACACCGTAAACTAGTGTCCTTTGCCTGTTAGCTAATGTCTGCAAACTAGAGAGCTAAGAAAAGGAATAAATCCTACTTTAGTCCCTGTGGATGAGGGAAAGTTGAGCCTCTAACTACAGGTGGTCACGACAGAGTAGCCAATGGAAACGTTTACAGTGACAATAATATTTCTTTAATTGTTCCAACATGGCATCATGACTTTGCGTAAACACGCCAACTTTCTTAAGCCAAGTAGCGTGTTTTCTGTACGCATTGTGAGCTATCTGCGTGTATCTCTACGCTGTACACAGCGGACGGCAGTCTGCAATGTCACAGCGTAAACATACACGCCACGTGGCACTTTCTAAAGCCACGTGGCGTGTTATCGCAAGTAGTAAAAGAAGAAAGCGACGGTTGGGTTTAGGAAAAAAACAACAACGGAGTTGGCTTTAGGAAACGCCACACGCGGGACACACTCTCCTGGGTGAAAGTCCTGTGTTTTACCCATCCACCACCCCAGCCACCCTCACTGCGTGGTGATTCGCCCTTTCATACTACTCCCTACGGCGTCAATTCACACGCAATCGCAAGGTAATGTAAGTCAATGGCGGCCAATCGGCGTTGATAAACACGCTAAAAAGCAAGTATGCATCTTGATAACACGCCAATAATGGCATACAAATTGGCGTGTCATACATACACCACTTCATAGTCTGCTTATTCTCTTTTGTTCTCCTATTCTACACTAATTTTTGCTAATGTAATAATCCCCGGTTCTTCTGCGGCATCAATGCAAATAATTTCAGTCTTTCTAATCAGAGTTGATGGATGATGACAAAATATTTTCTTTCAAAACTAATAGACATGCAGTTATTTAAAACTACATTCTCCAGCACTCTTGATTGATGGGTGTATACGTTTTGTCATCCCTCTGAGGTCCTGAATGAAAAGCAGGATCAAGGGAACAAGTTGAAAAGAAAGGAGAGGTTGAGAGAAGACAATGGAGACACTGAGTTCTCCGAGTTGTCGTCACCTCAGTGCAGAGAGCAGATCACAGCTGTAACAATGTGGGAGTGCGTGGGGGGAAATCCTCTTGGAGAGTGTACCCAGCTACAGTAGCTAGCTATGATAAAATAATAATCTAGGGCAGCCCCTCCCTAGTTTTCTCCTTTCAAACAAACAGACACACTCACATCATGTACAGAGAGAGAAACACAGGCAGATACACACTCACATACACCTGTACCTGCACACACACTGCAGAGAATGGCTCTATTGTCAGCACTTTTTTTTTATCATGTTATTGTTTCCAACCCAGTCCTAATGGTACTGACACACACCTTCAGAGCCCATCACCACCCTTTTAAACCCCCTATCCCATTAGCGGAATTTAAAAATTCAAATGTTTGCAACTTGCTCTGTTGAAATGCTAACAAGATGGCCATGGCTCACGAAACAGTTTGGTCTCTACATACTGCATTATGTACGCCAAGCTAAGCTAACTTTAACTACAACTTTGAAAAACATGAAGAAAAAAAAAAAAGGCATAAAGTTTTGATTAAATCGTAGCAAAGTGGTAGCGCTCTCTGAAAACATCCATGCTGTATACGATGAGGACCTCTGAATGTGAGGATTTTGGGGTAAGTTAAATAGGTTAAATTAGGGAGCATGAAGGAGACGGTGCAGACCCAGTAATTACTCGAGGACATTGAGAGGTGGTCTACAACAAACCCTTATTTTGCAGAACAGCTCTTAGGCTCTCTCTCTGCCACCTGAGTCTGATGAATGAGGCAGAGTCAAGTCTTTAGGCAAATTGAATGCATAAATAAACAAGTTCTCATCTCCTCTCCCTTTTCTTATTCTCTTTCAGGTACAATTGCTGGCTCCCCCTCCGGTTCTAGTAAGTAATAATGCAATGCAAAGCCGAGGAGGTGGTATTCCACCCCCCTCTCTCTTTCTATCTCTCTCTTCCTGTATTGTCTTTCCCCCTTTTTGTTGCATTGTTGTTGAAATGTACGTTTTAACCCATATACCACGCTTTCTGCACATCTTCTAAACTCTCCCTCTCTCCTGTGATGATGTTCAGCTGGCTCTCTAGTCAGTCGTTTCTCTTCTCCTGCGTCTCCCCTCTCAGTGCTGCAGCTTGGGCCCTGCATGCTTCATTATTAATAGGCCTCTCTGTCGCCATGTCCTTTCATCACAGCACATCACACTAACCTACACAGGAGGAATTCTTCCACAGTTCTGCTTTTCTTATTTAGACTAAAGACAGTGCTGCGGATGGATTAAAGAAAGGAGGGGGGGCAGCAAAGAGAGCTGAGAGAGAAAAGAGACAGAGAGAGAAATAGGAGAAGGATGTGAGCATATGTTAGTGTGTTGTAATGCAGTGTGATTCCGGGTGAGGAGCTCGGGATGGCAGGAATAAAAGGGAATTTGATTAGGGATTCTCTCTGCGGAAAGGCTCTCAGCCTCCGAGCTGTTAGACAGAAATGATCGGCAAAGTGGCAACATCAACCCTGACAGCACTGGGCTGTTCTCCACATGGCCGGACAGTATAAGGCTGATGCATGGATAGACTGAGAAATTGGACTGCACTGCAGAAGTCTGCTTTTAAAAGGTCTCCCCTCGCAATTAGATAGAAAATAATGGGTATGATTTGTCAAAGAGAAGAATAATACCTGCTAATGGGCTAATAATGTCTTCATCGACGACATTTACTGCTCCTGGAGCTGAAGCTGAGACAGAGGGTGAAGCTGAAGCTGAGGGTAAAACTGAAGGTGGAACACAGGGTGAACCTGACGGTGAGGGTGGACCCAAGGGCAAAGCTGAGAGCACAGCAACCATTTCAGTACCTGAAAGGTCTCCGGCTATTACCCATGAGCCCTTTGGAGCCCCTTGGGCAGGTGCGGTTAAGTACATCAGCCATAGCCAGAGAGTATTTGACAGTTGCAGTTACTTTGTAGATAAACATATTGCAGACTGCACACGCTGCAGAAATCTTATCTAATCTTCATGGAAGTCTTATTTACTGAAAACATCTGGAAACATCTGCCACTGCAATATAATAATAATATAATAAATATAATAATTTCAATAGGAGTCTCAATTTATTTCATGAAATTTCTAAAATAAGGTGTCCTTTTCACCTTTTTCTGTCTTCCTTCAAGTCATTGTGGGAAACGCATGTTTGCTTTCCAGCTTGGAAAGTTGAGTTAGGAGAGTTAGATGAAAAGATCGATACCACTCTCCTGTCTGCCCATCAAATATGAAGCTACAGCCAGCAAAAGTTTAGTTTAGCATGGTACCATCTATCACTCTGCCAGAAAGTGAATAAGCGTATAATTTCCTAAAATGTCAAACTATTCCTTTAAACAAGCTGATTTCTATATTAAAACAGGTTGAAATAATCTAACTAGATGGGCAGATATTTTCCTAAGAAACAATAGGACTCAATAACTATCTGTTAATTTCTTAGGCAGATTTGTTTTTGCAGAGTTAGGCTGGCTACACACTGGATGCGTGGTGTGAGCGTGGCGTTTCTGTTGCATGTCAGTTGCGTGGCGGCTGCGTGGCGTTTTCTGTCTTTGCACACCAGAAACACACACGTACGTTTCCACCTTGATAAACTGCACTCAAGCAGTAGTATACTTCATGTTGAACATAAATATATACTGATTTTATTACAGTAAAGACAACATCGGCAGTATTGACAGCAAAATAGGCTACAGAATATTTTGTTCTGTATTGACAGGTGCAATATTTCTTTTTTAAATTACATTTATATCTGCATTTATGTAAAAACCTAGAGACTTTCAAACATCACAATGACATATAAACATCTTTTCCTATTCTATTTTGAATGGAAACGCTTCCAACACGCCTGCGTGTTGCGTGAAAAATAGGCGTCGGTCCTATTTCTAGCGCCTGACGCCCCCAGCATTAGCTTAGCCTAGCACAGATCATGATATAAATAATGCAAACATGTTCCTATTTACATGTTGTGATTTGTATAGTCACAGGGTGTACAAATAATAAGGTCACATGAGACACAGCCATATTCTAACCATATACTAAGTGGGAACTATATTCTCAGAAAGTGGAAGCACTGCTACTTGGGCTGAGTGATTAGCGCAACACCGAAAAGCACACTTACTTCCGTCAACAAAACCAATGTGAATAGCTAGCTAGTAGCGAACGTGACTGGTGATCATGGCATTATTTGTACACCCTGTGACTATACAAATCACAACATGTAAATAGGAACATGTTTGCGTTATTTTGTCACTTATTCGGAGCAGTCGTCTAGTTGGAACCAGTTACCTGCATGATCTGTGCTAGGCTAAGCTAATGCTGCGACAGCGCTACAGCACGCACGGAGATGAGAAGGGTATGTATGGACTTATCTAACTCTGAGGGTTACGGTGAAAAAGCTAAAGTCCCAATAAGTCGGCGTGTTCCTTTAAAGATAATATGATCCAACTTGACCACCTATCATTAAACAGTCCCTCCAGGATTTCGCGATGTTGCGATCGCGCCAATTCACGCAAATTCAACCAATCACCGCGAATTTGGTGCGACTCGCAATTTTGACCAATCACCGCAACTTTTCCGTAAATTTGACCAATAACCAATAACTTGAAGTTTCCCGTGACTTCAACCAATCAGAGCAGTCCCACGTGCACTCTGACAGCCAATGACCAAGCAGGAGTGAGAACTGGGTTGATCATTTCCTTGTTTGTGATATGAAGACGAGACGTATGTGACTCGAACGTTTCACATTTACCAACAAAACGTAC
Source organism: Sander vitreus (assembly GCF_031162955.1). Classification (NCBI taxonomy): domain Eukaryota; kingdom Metazoa; phylum Chordata; class Actinopteri; order Perciformes; family Percidae; genus Sander; species Sander vitreus. The sequence goes on along the minus strand of NC_135870.1, from coordinate 9,152,430 downwards.
TGCGAAAGACCGTGCAAAACATTTCAGACCGTCGTTGCCAACCTGTATACATTTTAACATCAATGTACGCTCTAATGATTTTTCACTCTAAAGTCGCTGCCGTTTCAATCCTGTCGGCTATCTGCAGCGGGCGGGGCTGCAGCTCAGTTCCCCCCGCGACTGATGCTTACGCACGCGCGCGCGCGCACACACACACACACACACACGCGGTGGATGCAGGAAAAAAAAGGAGATGAGACGACACAATGACCTAAATTGAGGACAGATACGCTCATTATTGTAAGTGCAATGATAAGTTAAAGTCAGTACTTTATCAAACCGTATGAATGTGTGTCCCAGGCCAGGATAGGAAATTAACTAACAACATAAAGATCAACAAGCCACTGACAGATATGTTCAAATTTGATTCATTCAATAAATTATTATTTTTTGTCTTAAATCCACCAGCCATTTTCATACTATACCAACATTTGCAGCATCCTGAGCCTTTTTGGTAAGGTTACTAGTTTAATTCTCCCCAAAACAAGTTTCCTTTTTATTTTTAAAGAACTATACAAAAAAACTTTTTTGCAACTTTCAATGTTTCCCGCAACTTCATTGCAACAAACATCGCAACTTTTATCGAAATTTCAAAAATCAAATGCTGCTTACAGGTGAATGCATACGTAATAATAATAATCCAATTATATATAATATTAAAACAAAGCAAATGTTCATTCCTGTGGTTGTGCTTAGATGCTGACAAGCAGTGTGTTTGTGTCTGTGTATATACCATACATAATTCATCCCACAATTTACTGGAGGTCTTAAGCTGTACATCAGCTGTTTCCCTGGTCGTATCTCTGGCGTTGATGCCAGCCGTGGGTCGTCCCGTCCTGAGAGCGAGGGCGTCACACTGTATGTACATTTAGACTTTATTTGTTCTGACTGACTGACTTTAAGCAACCCAGGATGGATGTGAACAGATTCTGTCAGCTGCTTGAATGTACAGTAAAGTGGACCTCGAAGCGCTGCTCGCCCTCAAGCTAAATTTAAACCTGTCATCTTGGTAGGCAGCGGACCTCTCATGTTCCACCAGAAAAGCACTTAGGATGTGGGAGTAGCTGGGATTTCGGCACTGCTGCAATGTCGTCAGACTTTCTTCTTCTTTTTTTGTCTGAAGGAAATCCATTAAGAACGTTTGTTGAACAGCACAGCACTTTTGTTGTTTGGCTGACGTCAGTAGGGAAGTCAACAAATTCACCGATTAGCTGTGATTTAGGAGGGGCTGACAGAAGCTTTACCGTTGTACACAGAGTTACAGTCCTTTGTAAGCTATTTAAAACTTGCTGTGAAGGACACAGAACGTCAAATGTAGATGCTTGTATTTACATCTAAAGTCATAATGTGATCATTTGAACTATTCTTTACCTCCATGACAGGGCTGCAATTAATGGTTATTTTCATTGTCAATTAATCAGACTATTTTGTGATAATAGTGAAAAATGACCATCATTATTTTTTGTTTTGTCTACACAACACTTTAAAACCACAAGATATCAATCAACTATCACAGAAAACCAGAAATAAAAAAAATAAATATCACATTTGAGGAGCTGAAACCACTGCATTTTTGCCATTTTGTCATACAAAAATGTATGATTTATTTTCTGTTAATCAACTAATGGATTAATCAAATAGTCATTGCAGCTTTAATCCGTGTCATATAAAGTTATTTAAGAGTGTCAGATATAAGCTGTACTGAATCTTTATTGGACAAAACTATTAACTACATTAAATTCATAAAATCACTGCCTTATGAATTACAAATGCACAAAATATAAACAATTAATTCATGTAATTTGCAACATATGAAATAAATAAAAAAAACTTCTGGGACACCAGAAAGGAAGATCATACCATTGTAGAGTATTCCTTCTTCCTTTGTGTGTGTGTGTGTGTGTGTGTGTGTGTGTGTGTGTGTGTGTGTGTGTGTGTGTGTGTGGGGGTGTGGTTATGGCAGGCATATGGTGCAGTTCAGTCAAACCCATAAATCATCTTCATCCCCTCTTTTTCCTCCCAGGGATCTGAGGTCCTAGGTTCCATTAAGGTCCTGTGACATTAAAAACTAGAACACATAACATAGTTATCTTGAATAATAACTATAATCTCAGTTATCCTCTATGGCTCTTAACAACATTTATATATGCATTCAAAGCTTGTATGTTATTTTGAAATATTAATAACATAATTGACTTTATTTGTATATTAGTTTTCATCCACATTTTCAGTATTATTTTTTTCCCCCAAGAATTATGAAAAAGCAAATCCCAGTGTAAGTACTGTATTATGGATGGTCGGTACGCAAAACCAAATGCATCCTTATACATACACATTACAGCAGGACTTATGGGTTGGACAGCATGTCATAGTTGCACCCTTTGTCATGTCCCTGTCCCAGTTACTGAGCATGCTCAGATGAGGATTAGCGATCTATTGGCAAGAGAGTCTGATCCACAGAGCCAGCGGCCCATTGGTCAGCTGGCTAATGGGCGTTTGGCGAAGGGGGAGGGAAGGTCAGACAAACCAAATCCTAAAACCCAGTCATACTACAGTATCAAGCCATCTTTTTAAATCAGATCCCAGGGGTGCAAAAGAGTCTGAATACAGAACAAGTAGTATACAGACAGACAAGTCTATGCAACCTCACATGTACTACACTAGATCAACCACAATCCTATCTGTGCACCATCCTCCTCTCACTCCCATCTAATGAAATCCTTGCATTTTTATAAAGATTGAACTTGCCCTTAGAGTGAAAGAGATTGGATCATGTCTGGAAAATCATGTGACATATTAATAGCATCCATGCTGTCACTCAGTCCACCACCATTAGGGTGTTCTGGCAAAACGTTAACTGGTCCAGAATCACAATGGCTTCATTAGGGTGGAGCTAAATCAATGTCTAGCACACCGGTAATAAATTATAAGAATGCTTAGACTGACAGGTAGCATTAAACATTATTGTTATCATTTCTCAGGCTGCATTAATACAAGTGACAAATGATCTCATTATATGCAAATGCACTTGTGTGGAATACACCTAAAAATGTGTCTGAGCAGGGAGTGAGAGTGTGTGTGTGTGTGTGTGTGTGTGTGTGTGTGTGTGTGTGTGTGTGTGTGTGTGTGTGCGTGCGCGCGCGCACACCAGAGAGTGTGTTGTGGGACAGTAAGTGAGTTCATCTGTACAAACAGGCACATGTCACAGGATTATGTAATGAATGAGTTTAGATTGTTGATGCATTGTGTGAGAGACTGATGGCGCTGTTGCATGGCGGAAAATGACACTCAGACCTTGCCTTTCTTTGTCCTTTTACTTTTTGGGGTTGGGAAGTCATATTTCAACTCTCTAAAGCCTCACCATTCTGAGTATGATGGTTAAAAGTTATGTAAACTCCTGCTTTTATTGATGATATAGAGCTTATAAATCCCCTGCAAGCCCAAGATTAGAGCCTGCAAGATCCCTCTATCCTGTGCATAGTTGACGGCACTTTCTCCATCTCTGCTTTCCAGCGGTCTAGTTTATTAAAAAATATATACGTTACTATGGAGGTGGACAACCTGCGGTCCTCCAGGAAATAGAATGATTTGAACAAATGTTTTAACAGTCCTTTTGAGTTTTAGGACACTTCAAAGTTTGTCAAAAAAGTGTCATAAAACCGCCAGTGTGTTACAAGGCAGCTCTCATGTATTTGGTCTTGTTCACATAATACGTTTCAAAAAACAATTGTTAATCAGTGACAAAAATAAATCAGATTAGAGATCACATCAAAAATCTTTACACCTAACCATTTTAGATCCACATTAGTGGAAAATAGTGTGATGTTGGCCAAGACATCAGAACAGTTTAAACAGAGAAAATTATAACAGTAGTTTTGTGTATTCAGATTATGTTGTAAGCACATCATACCATGGTAGATCAGTAATTAATACATTCATTTCAGATTTCAGTTGTGAACATTTCCATTATTTGTCATCTCTCAGATTTAGAGATGACAAAACTGAGTGTGTGCAAACATATCCGTACAAAACATTGTAAGTGTAAAACAGAGTAATACACTTTGACAGACACTGTATGATTTACAACCATATTAACAATAGTCACACCTTTAACAGTCACTGTGTTTTGCAGAAAAAACAATATTTTCCAGCACTGAAAGGGTGGTAGAACAGCTTTTGAGTTTAGCCTCTCAGCAGTGTGAAATCACACGTTGTGTTCTCACTTCTGTGTGTGTGTGTGTGTGTGTGTGTGTGTGTGTGTGTGTGTGTGTGTGTATTTGAAGAGAAAAAAAGGAAAGCAAGGCTTTCTTTGGATAAACAATCTGAGGCTGTATCTCTTGTGCTAATGCATTAGTCTGCTCATTCCTCATTGCATTTAAATTCTCTGTCCTCATGCAACTGATGCAACAGACATGAGAGCTCCACCAGCAGAAACCAGAGTTACAGACAGCTCAACCCCACTAACAGACGTGTTACACACCAGGCCTTTGTCTGAGCCGCCACTGGTACCCATGGGACAATCTGACACACTTTTCGTTACAGCAGAGGTTCACCCTCCTTCAGCATCCTCTGTGTCAGAGGAGTACCGAGTGTCCCTGACACCAGCGGAGTTCACACCTTTAGAGACAATCCCAGAACATTCACATCTGTCTCACCCAGCCCCAAAGGAGTCCACACATCATTCAGTTGTTGATCATCATCATCGACAACCACTGACAATACAGTCCGTCCTGACTCATCTTCACCATCATACAAGCCTGCAGGAAACTGAGGAAAAACACTCAGAGCCGAGGCATAGTGAGCGAGGAGGTAAGGTACACCCATAGCTCTAGATGACAGTAGATATAGAGTAGTGGCTGCCAGAAAATAGAATAATCTAATTTAGAATCAGGAGATCATTTTCAGCCAGCGTGATGGTTTTTATTGTGTGGAACCTTTCTAAAATGGACAGTTTTCAGGAGGTGAATGTGACTAACGTAGTCGTATACAAAAGCTTTAATAATCTTATGTTGTTCAGCATGATATCGCATGTCAGAGAAGCTTATTCAATTTAGGTAGTGGCAGTGAAATCTAGTTAATGTGGGTGAGTGAGTGAGAGGCAGTATGAGCACTGGCAGTGGTAGGTTTGCGAAACGTCTGGGTTCAGTTGACATGGTCTTTGCCTCATTCAGAGACATCGGAGTGACGGGAAGATATGAAGAATTAACAGGAGAGACAGAATCAGAGGCCTGTACTACGAAGCGAGATTTGGCGTTAACGAGCTAACTTCAGGTTCAATCCAGGGTTTTCTGTACTACGAAGGTGGATCACTTGTGATCGGGTTCAACTTATGCTGAACGCCTAACCTGGTCCGGAGCAGGTTAAGTTGGAGATCAGAGATCAACCGGTGTAAAAGCACCGCCTACTGACCAATTAACACTCGATTGATCACGGCGTCACCGTTCTTAGAAGATCAGGCGGAGCTCGGTGGGTGGAGAGGGAGAGAGGGAGAGAGCGAGAGAGGGAGAAAGGGGTGCGCACATGAAAGTTAAAACATTTAGAGACCGACAACCCCGTTAGCATTCCCTGATGTGTATATTTATGAAATATATAGATTGTAATGGTAGGGAATTACATATCGGCTCGAAGCCGTGTGTTGACAATGCGCACATCAGTTTGAATTTTGTTTTTATATATTTTATTTGCTCTCACGATGGCTTCCCACTGACAGGGTTGCAACTGAAATACTAGGCTAAAGCAACGACAGTTTATGGAAAGTGCACAAGTGTAATTATGGTCAGATCTTGGTCCTGACTGATGGGGAAGTGATATTAATAAGCGTTGTGACTTACGCATCTACAGCGTCGGCTATTTTTTTTTTGCCAGCTTTCCTTCCTGTTTTAGTAAGCAGCGACTGTATTGCGTTTTGCCTGCAAAACCGTGTCTGTGTTCTTCATATTTATGTAGAATTATAATTTCCTCTTCTTATGTAGAATATGCAGCTCTGGTAGATGTTTGCGATTGGTCGTGCTGTGCAAACACCGCCTCTTTTATGTGAACGTGCGCGCGGCTGGATTGGGAGACCCTGGGTTGACTGAACTAGTTGATAACCAGCGTCGTGATACAGCTTATGTGGGACCGCGGGTGTTCGGTTAGGTGAAGCCCGGTAACTGAAAGAAATCCAGGGCATGTTGATCTCGCTTCGTAGTACAGGCCTCTGGACTAAGCCCAAAACACCCTCCTTAACATTAACCCCGATTTACTGAGGTAGATTACAAAATACTAAGTCATGGAGGAGCATTAATATATGAAGTGGCAAGATATAAATAAAACAATCATGTGGTCTTTGAGGTCCCTTCTGTCTGTCAGTGTAGCGCAAGCAGGAACACCGAATGCTCTGCCTGCCAGTGTCTGATGTCAGACGGTTCGGCTGGTCTGATTGAGATTAATGCCAAGAACAGTTTGAATCACTCCTACCCCCAAGGCAAAATGGGTTACTGAGATTAAATGCATTTATGCTCACTGCTGTGCTACATCAGCCTTTTGAAACAACTGTGATTCCGACTCCTGCTTTCCCCACAAGAGCTTTTTTTCAGCGTGTATGCACGTGTGTGTGTGTGTGTGTGTGTGTGTGTGTGTGTGTGTGTGCAGCCGTGACAGATGTGTGAGAGAGTAGGTCCAGTGGGGCCAGAGTCGGACATGAGAAGAGGTAGTCATGGGTTACTTTGATGAGATGTAATGATGGCATGATGCCAGTTGTGTGAAATGGTCCAGGGTGCTGTGAGAACAGCTGCTGGCGCCCTGTCTCACTGGAGCCCCAGGGAGGGGGAGGGAAGAAGGGGAGCGAGTGGGCGGGAGATAGCCCGAAGGGGGACGCTCCGCAGGGGAGCAGAATGCTTGCAGAATGCCCCCCTCTGAAGAAGAACTGGAGATGTACATCGCCTGTACAAAAACACCTCAAGGGAAAACACAGATGGATGCATGAAGCATTGTATTCTCTAGTGGGCTGGTGATCATTAGTCCCTCAATGACGTGCACGGTGTGTTTGCTTCATGTGATTGGTTATTTGTATTTTTAGTCTTAATCACCTCTGTGAGGACGACTGTGGTGTTTTGATTTATTGAATTGTGTTGCAGTAAATGTTAAAGGAAGAGGAGGCTTGATCCATAAACTGAACTAGTTTCACATCTCTCTTTCATTTGAAGCCCTAACAACTTTGAATCAATAGGATCTTGGAATGGCATAAAGCCCTCTGGGAAAGTGGAACATACAGAGAAAAAAGGAAGGAAAGGGAAAAACTTGAGAAAGAGACAATTAAATATGCAGTAAAAACACAATGTGTGTGCTAGGTTGTGTTTAGTATTAAATTGAGATTTTTTTTTAGTACACCACAGAGAACATTAAGGCTTCTATTTTAACTTTCTAAGCGCACAGCGTGAAGCGCCTGCCGCAGGTGCGTCTACAAATCCACTTTTGCTAGTTTAACGGCGGGAAAAAAAGGGTCTGTGTGCCAGGCGCATGGTTCAAAAGGGTTGTACTTAGTGTCTTCATTAATTCATAGGTGTGTTTTGGGCGTAACATGCAATAAACCAATCAGTGTCATCTCCCATTCCCTTTAAAAGCCAGGCGCGTTTGCACCTTAGTGCATTGCTATTATGATGGCGGATTTCCACCAATATATTTTTATTTGTAATCTTTTGCATGTTTTTGTGCTGCTGCGCTTCCCTGTGTGTGTAAGCATAGTGTGCGCACTCTGTGCACAAACCTAGGCGCTTTACTAATGCGCTGTTCAAATAACAATGAAATGCTGCATTATTGACTTTAGACCAGGTTTTTGTTGTCAATGGCACGATCACTTTCCGCTGCCTCAAGACAGCAATACGCCAAGAATGCACCTGAACACACCTCCCTGTAAGACCATTATGCCCATGGGCGCACAGAGGGGCGCATGCATTTGCTATTTAAACAACGTGGGCGCTGGATGGGAAATTGACAACTGCATCGGTCTTAAACTAGCAAAGACACTTGCGTCGGGCATTGAGCTGCGCCGGGTGCAACATAGGTCTTTAAATCTCAACATACACTAAGGAGGTACACCCATGAGAAGATGTTACTGTAACACAATACAGTATACACCATCCTATGAATATTCACATTTGGGTAAATACAGTAACAGAAATAAGATCAGAGACAGATTTAGTCTTTCTATTAAAGGAGGGAACAAAGAAACAAGCACATACAGAGGTTACAAGTACCAGTCAGAAAAATGTATGTCATTCAGATAAAAGAAAGTGCAATTTATTTTACACCCCGAGTGAAGGTGTAGTGATGAAGGAGTTTCTCAAGCCTCTCTGACTCTCACAGCCTTTTCCCAAGCCCAGGGCTGAAGCCCCCGATGGGGCAATCCACTATCTGACAGACAGAGAGAGAAAAGAAGAGAAAAGGAAAACTAGGTCTCAGAGGAAGGCAGACAATATCAGTAATCTTTACCCACTGCAGTATCAACCTAATTATAAAGTCCAGGGTGCTTAGGAAAGACCATGTGAAATACCTAATACGATGTCTGTTCTTGTTGTGTTAATAACGATTGTGATGCGTCAAGTCTCCCACAAGTCTGAGGGACACGTACATGAGACTCATGGCCACAAAACAACATCCTCATCTTGGCACAAGGAGGAGGAGAAAGAGGAGAAAGAAAGAATAACGGAAAAGACAGGTATTATTTTATACTGTATGTAGTAGTGGCAATGTCTTGTAGATGTATATACTGTAGTTTACTTTTGGCGTGGTAAATATGCGGTAGATAAACTTTTATTATGAGTGAAACTTGACAGCTCACAGTGAAAACTGGGACCTTAAAAATTGAAAACAACAGAAACATATGTAAATTCATCTCTTCACTGACATGACAGTCACTCAACATAAGCGATAGAGCTAGAATCATAATTTTGGCACCAATAGTGGTGTCATATTTTTTATCTTACTGACAGTAGGATGAAGTAAAAATGGATACAGAATGTATATTGTTCAGGGTGCATTGCTGAGAAAAGAGCACATACAATTTATACCACTGGATGTTTCTGCTTGTTATGTCAATGACGATTGTGGTGTGTCAGGCCCCCACAAGTCTGACGAACACATACATGAGCGGCATGGCCACAAAACAACAACCTCATCTGAGCACTGGGAGGAAACAAAAGCAGAAGGGAAAGGTATCTCTTTTATATGTAATGGTAGCAATGCTCTTGTAGTTTTATATACTGTAGTGTACCTGTAGTGATGGAAATATACAGTAGATAAACTTTCAAAAGCAGCTCACAGCAAACATGGTCCCCTAAAAACAATGAAAACAGCAGAGGTATATATATATATATATATATATATATATATATATATATATATATATATATATATATATATATATATATGATTTATGTAGATTTTTGTTTATTACTTCAATGACAATTGTAGTGTTTCAGTCTCCCACAAGTCTAAGGGGCTTTGTTCTGACTGAACTGAGGGCCATGAGGCTCATAGCCACAAAACAACAACCTCATCTCAGCACAGGGAGTAAACGGAGCATGAGGAGCATAACGAAATAAAAGCTGAAAGAAAAGGTATCTCTTTTATATGTAGTGGAGGCAATGTTCTTCAAGATTTACATACTGTAGTTAACTTGTTGTGCAGTAAATATGCAGTAGATAAACTTTCCTCACAAGCTAAACTTGGCAACTCACCCCTGAAAACAGGAAAAAGCAGAAATGCATCAACATTTTTGCTTGTTATTGTTAAAAGAAAATTGTGTTTTAAGTCTGAGGAGCAGGTACATGAGACTCATGGTCACAAAACAACAACCTCATCTGGACACGGGGAAGAAAGAATAGCTAAAAGAAAAAGTAAAGATGGATCTTCTCTTTAATTTTACCTCAAAATTATGCTATGTCAATGACAATTATGGTGTGTCAGTCTTCCACAATTTTGAGGAGCATGTACATTAAACTCATGGCCACAAAACAACATCCTCATCGTGGGGAGGAAAGACAAAGCTGAAAGAAAAAGTTTCTCTCTTGTATGTAATGGTAGCAATGTTCTTGTAGATTTATATTTAGAAGTTGACTTGGTGTGCAGTAGGGGTGGAACAGTACACAGAAGTCACGGTTCGGTTCATACCTTGGTTCAGACATCACGTTTTTTTTTTTTATTGTGCATGTCTAAGGCTGTACCACCTAGTGTCATACAGTCTCTCCCCTGAGCTAGCTGCAACAGCCTGAAGTATGTAAAGTAAGATGTAAACAGTAAACAATAAGTACCCCACATCATCTCCAGACTCCAGCTATAAACTAAAACTGAAAATACAGCATCTCTTATTTATGAAAGTGCAAATTACGTGGAATAATAACAAAACAAAAAAAATTCTACTTAGGCGAGACCTTCCCCCACAAAAGTATTCTTGCTATTGAGTGCGACAGGCATACCTTTGCCAACTGGCCACAACCTCCTGTAGCTTCTCAGCTAGGCGAGTGCTGCTCATACAGGGGCCACGTCTGTAGAACTGACGCTTTCATTTCCCACTCAGTCAATAAAATGAATAGTCGCCGTGAGATAGCTTTCCGTAGCACGAGAAGGGTGGAGAAGTTGGACAGTTTTTTTTTGTCTCGTTCCAGTGATTGGCACATCTGGGTGATGGCGTTAGATATGCGTTAGCATGTTAGATGTATTTCCACTCACATACCCAACAACTGCTGAACAGCGCCAACACAGTCCTCGTCTTATCCACCACTCTCTCACCTGTACTACTGTAACTGACTGGGAAACCAAAGTTTTCCCAAACTTGTGAACAGGCCGGCAGGTCCTCTAACTGTTGTGGGTCGCCACCACTCGCCATAGGCTTTCTAGGCTAGCTCTGACTCACTCACTGGACCATCGACATATAGCCGGCGTTCGGGAGCTTCAGAGCGGGGGGCTACAGATTAGGGGTCCCTAAGAAACGCGCACCTAACAGTAGTTCCGCATTACATGAATTAATTTGCACGCAAGTTTTATGTATTTTTACCGTGTAAAAAGGAAAATACTGGAGAATATGTTTACAAAATGAATATGGTTTATTGGCTGTTTGCAAAGATGTTTTTACATTTATATAACAACTGTGGTGTTTCAGTTTCCCACACATCTGAGGGGCATGTACAAGAGACTCATGGCCACGTACAAGAGACTCATGGCCACGTACAAGAGACTCATGGCCACGTACAAGAGACTCATGGCCACGTACAAGAGACTCATGGCCACGTACAAGAGACTCATGGCCACGTACAAGAGACTCAAGGCCACGTACAAGAGACTCAAGGCCACGTACAAGAGACTCATGGCCACGTACAAGAGACTCAAGGCCACGTACAAGAGACTCATGGCCACGTACAAGAGACTCATGGCCACGTACAAGAGACTCATGGCCACGTACAAGAGACTCATGGCCACGTACAAGAGACTCATGGCCACAAACAAGAGACTCATGACCACAAACAAGAGACTCATGACCACAAACAGACTGAGGGACACAAAACAACAACCTCATCTGAGCATGGGCAGAAAAGGGTGGAGGAGCATAAAGGTATATCTTTATATATACTGTAGCGATAGTTGTGGCTAACTGTACTTAACCTGTAGTGGTGTAAATATGCAGTAGATAAACTTGCAATGTTAATTTTGACTGACAGCAAGAAATGGGCAGGAATGTGTCTAAATGTTTGCTTGCTTGCTGGCTTTGCTTACGTCAATGACGATTGTGGTGTTTCAGTGCCGCACAAGTCCGAGAGACAAGTACATGAGACACATGGCTACAAAACCACAACCTCATCTGGGCACGAGGAGAAATGGGAGGAGAAGGAAAGAAAAGCTGAAAGGAAAGGTATATATCTTTTTTATGTAGTGGTGGCAGTCTTTTCATAAAAAATACCTCATATCTTTGCTTGTTATGTCAGTGATGATTGCGGTGTGTCAGTCCCCCACATGTCTGAGGGACACGTACATGAAACTAATGGCCACAAAACAACAACCTCATCTGAGCACTGGGCGGAAAGGGAAAAGGAGGAGCATAAAGAAAGAAAAGCTGAAATGACAGGTAGATCTTGAATGTAGTGGACTCAAGTATATTGTAGTTTGCCTGTAGTGATGGAAATATGCAGTAGAAAGGCTAAACTTAAGTATCTTTTATATAGGCTACAGTATGTAGTAGTAGCAATGGTCTTGTAGTTTCATATACTGTAGTGTACCTGTAGTGATGAAAATATGCAGTAGACAAACTTTCACCACAATTTAATCTTGGCAACTTGCAGCAAAAAAAGGCCCGAGAATTAGAAACATCAAAGATTGTATCTAGATTTTTGCTTCTTATTTTAATAAAAAAAAAAATGTGGTGTTTCAGTCTCCCACAATTCTGAGGGAAACAGACATGAGAGTCATGGCCAGAAAACAACCTCATCTGGACACGGGGAAGGTATGTCTTTTGTATGTACTGTAGTGGTTTTAGCTAACTGTAGATAATTGGAGATGTGGAAATATGCAGTAGATAAACTTTCACTGTTTTTGGCCACTGGAAACTCAAAACAACGATCTAAATGTGTCTCTTCAGTGACATAATAGCCTCTCAGTGAACTCAAGTTAATACTTCTATATCTAAATTTGTTATCAAGTGATTGAAAGAAAAGTTGAAGGTGAGAGAAATATGTATAAAAGATGGATATGGTTTATTTGTTGTTTAGGTTGCAAAGAAGACATAATAAAAAAAAAAAAAAATTACCTCATAAAGGTGTTTTTGCTTGGTATTTCAATTGTGGTGTTTCAGTTTCCCACATATTTAAGGAACACAGACATGAGATTCATGGCCACATACAAGAGACTCATGGCCACATACAAGAGATTCATGGCCGCGTAAAAGAGACTCACGGACCGGTAAAAGACACTCACGGCCGCGTAAAAGAAACTTACGGACCCGTACAAGAGACTCATGGCCATGTACAACAAACTCATAGCCACATACAAGAGACTCATGGCAATGTACAAGAGACTCATGGCAACGTACAAGAGACTCATGGCAACGTACAAGAGACTCAAGGACACATACAAGAGACTCATGGCCGTGTACAAGAAAGTCATAGCCATGTACAAGAGACTCATGGCCACGTACAAGAGACTCATGGCCACGTACAAGAGACTCATGGCCACGTACAAGAGACTCATGGCCATGTATATGCGACTCATGGCAACGTACAAGAGGCTCATGGCCACCTACAAGAGATGCATGGCCGCATACAAGAGACTCGGGGCCACGTAAAAGAGACTCACGGCCACATACAAGATACTCATGGCCATGTACAAGAGACTCACGGCCACATACAAGATACTCATGGCCATGTACAAGATACTCACGGCCACGTACAAGATACTCACGGCCATGTACAAGATACTCACGGCCATGTACAAGAGACTCACGGCCACATACAAGAGACTCATGGCCATGTACATGCGACTCATGGCCACGTACAAGAGACTCATGGACCCGTACATGAGATTCATGGCTACGAACATGACACTCATGGCCACAAAACAACCTTATCAGAGCACGGGGAGGAAAGAAAATCTGAAAGCAAAGGTATATCTTTTGTACATACTGTAGTTATACCTAACGGTAATTATTTGTAGAGGTGGAAATATGCCGTAGATAAACTTTCACAATTAGGTAAACTTGGCAACTTACACTGGAAATTAGACACAACAGAAATGTATCAAAATGTTTGCTCACTATGTCAATGGAAAATGTTGTGCGTTAGTCTCCCACAAGCCTGAGGGAAACGTGCACGAGACTCATGGCCACAAAACATCATCTGGGCACAGGGAGGAGCAAAGAAAAGCAGAAAAGAAAGGTATTTCTTTTTTATGTAGCATTGCAATGTTCCTGTAGTTTTATAAACTGTAGCTGTAGTTCATTAAATATATAGAAGATTAACTTCCAGCACAATTTAAACTAAAATAGCCTCCTGAAAGCAGCATGAACGCATCTTTGTTTTTGCTTATTATGTTGATGACAACTGTGAGCAGTCTCCCACAAGCCTAAGACTCATGGACACGCACATGAGACAAAAAAACACAACCTTATCTGTTGGCATTTTAGTAGATTTACATGCTGTAGTTTACCTTTTGTGCAGTAGTAGATCAACTTTCCTAACGCGGTAAACTTGGCAACTCCAAGTGTTAAAAGGGGCCACTATGAACAGCAGAAATTCATCTTAGTTCTTGTATTTCCGTCTGTTCAGCAACATAGTAGCCTGTTGGTAAACTTAGGCTATGGAGTAAAACCCTATATTCGGCACCAACATTGGCGACATTTTTGTCTGAGACCCAAGATAAAAGCAAGAAAAGGACCGGAGAACTAAGTAAAAAATAAATAAGTAAAACACGCATAAACATTGTTTATTTATATAGATTGCTGAGGAAAAGAGCACACAAAATGTTCCTCAAAAATACTTTTGGTTGTCACATTTATATAATAAATATAATTGATAATGATAATTGTGGTGTGACAGTTTCCCACTGCCCAAGTCAGAGGGACATGGACATGAGACTCATGGGCACAAAACAACCTCATCTGGGCACGGAGAAGGTATCTCTTTTATATATAGCGGTGGCAACCTTTTAATAAAATTTACCTCATATTTTTATGTCAATGATGATTGTGGTGTGTCAGTCTCCTATCATTTCATGGGACACTTAAATGAGACTCATGGACACAAAACAACCTCATCTGGGTATGGAAAAGCACAAAGAAAGAAAATGTAAAAAAGAGATATCTCTTTTACATGTAGTGGTGGCAATGTTCTTGTAGATTTACAGTAGATTATTTATGGTTCAGTAAATATGCAGTAGATAAACTGTCAAGTTAAACCTGGCAGCTCACAGTGAAAAACAGAAACTGGAAACAACAAATGTATCTTAATTTATCTCTAACTACATGACATCCTGTCAGTCAACATATGCTATAAGGCAAAATCTTAATTTGGTACCAACTGTCGCGCCATATTTTTATATGGCGATGACTGACACTGTAGGGCAAGAAATAAAAAACAGACAGCAGGATCAAGTGTGGAAAAATGGGTTAACTAGACAAGGAAGATGAATTTGACATTGAAAATGCTCTTAAAATAAACAATGCTGCATTCAGAATAATTTGGTAAATTTTTTCTGATCAATCGATTATAGATAGTAAGAGCATTTGGATGATACTTTTAAAATAAAAACAGATATTTTACGTTCTAAATACCCATAAGCATCTAACCTTATTTCTCAAAACACACTTCAGGGATAGAGGATGAAGACAAACAAGAAGGAGAGAAACAGAAAGGTAGAATTTGAATGTGTGTTCTATAATAGCACAGTGATTCATAAATGGTTGCACATTGGGACCCAACATTTATCATGATTAGGTTAATAGGTGACACAGAATTGCATTTATTCCATTCAATTTATAGCTACATTAAAAAGGTCATTTTCTTGGTTTAATCTTCAAACTGACATTTTGTTTATTCATCTTATTCACCTGTGGTTGCATAGTTGCTTTTTCAAAAAACATAAGAATAAAAAAAGGACTTGGAGTTCAAGACAAACCATGCCAAATCTTTCCCACAACAGTTTTTGATTTCAGTTTTAAAAAATATCACACAATCTTCTTCAGCAGATGGAGTTTGCCCAGTTGTCATGAAAGTGTAGATGTAACAATTTCCATTTATTTTGCTCTAAGGACTTCTCATCCATTTTTGCTCCAAAGTTGAGATTGAGAGTTTATTCTTGGCCTTAAAAAACAGCTTTCAAAACAATCTGACCACAAATAATCATATCACACAATCTTCAAGAAGATCAAGAACAGCTACTTATCCCACCACAAAGTCCATTGTGGTGAGTTTCCAAGGGCAAGAGTGAACTTTAAGTTAATCTTTTTGGAGTGTTTTGAAAAGGAGCGTTTTGAAAACAGAAGCCATGTCAGGTTCTAGTCCACCACAGAAATTACAACTAATCAAAAAATATTAAGCTGTCAAATGCAGCACTACAATAGTTTCTTGCATAAAGACTCATAACATCTTGAGGGTAACTTTTGGGTTCTGTTCAACCAGTTAAGAAACACTGCACTAGGTAAATATTGTGTCAGCTTTATAGAACAAAGCAATCCCCTTCTTTCAGGTAGAATCTAATGGGAATCCCATCCACCTAATCCATAAAACCTCTCTGTAGTACTGATGCTCACCCATTCCTGCTCCAGCTGTGTGAAAGTATAGTGCTGTAGATGACTAGCACAGTGAATGATGTGAAGACAAATCTTAAACAAAGATTCCTTCATCCCTCAAGGGCTTCTGAAACTCTTGATCTCAGGAGAGCCCCAGGCCAGACAGTTGTTTGGGATCATATACGATGATTTCAGTGGTAAGAGACCAACATGACCAGCACCTGGTCTGAAGATACAGGCAGGAGACTAGCGCTTGAATTCTTTAGTTCAGATCAGTGGATTGTAAACTTTTTCTGTCATTGAACTTAAGTGTGGATGTTGTTTGTGAAGCAGACAACCTGTGGAAAAATCCATTTCATTGCATGTCTTATGTTTTTCATTTTGCTCATTCTTTCCGTATGCAACTCCCCCTTGGTTGTGTTTGCTTCATGTGCATAATAAAGGTAAGTATTTCATATTACTAAACCATCAATCAATTGCCGACATTGACATTCTGGTTTATTGATTTTAAGAAATGATGCTTGTTAGAGATATATATATATAATATATATATATATATATATATATATATATATATATATATATATATATCCTTCAACCTCAGAGACTCTTTGATGTAGGCAGCTCTCTTACTCTCATTGCAACTGTCTTTCATCGTTAACAATTCACAATTGATAAATACCAATAAAGCAGCATCTTGACTCATAACGTTAATTTGTGGAACAATGTCCCATTGCCTCTCTAGTCTGTGGAGTAATTGGCCATTTATATTTAATTAGGCAGTTCTTCCCCCACCGCTAGCATGGCTTCCTCAGTGCTGAGAGAGGTACTTTATGGCACTGCTCTCACTGGCTTCCTTTTAAACCAGCTCATTAATATTTCAGCTGGCATCATCAACCAAACAATAATAAAATAATAATGTGACGGCTGATTAAACAGCTAAACTCCGACTTTTTAATGTGCATTTAAATGTGTATTTGCATAAACATGCCTGGTAAACGCCTCTTTAGAGGACAGTGATGCCTTGCAGCACACTATTGCAGCCAACTTCTAAAGCTTAATAAAACCTTAATTAGGTACCAGCCTCAGCCAAGATAATCGTAGTGAGAATGTAGAGCAACACTTGCTGCAGATCCTACTGTAAATTATATCAGGCTTTCATTACTCCCTCTGTGAAAAAAAAATGACACAAAAGGTCTTACACCATTTTCCACAGCATCTTTATTTGTAGCTTTGCTCTTAGGGTATGAAATATGGAAGCAGTCTTAAATTACAGTGGGGGAAAAAAAAAAGTATTTAGTCAGCCAACAATTGTGCAAGTTCTCCCACTTAAAAAGATGAGAGGCCTGTAATTTTCAACTTCAACTATGAGAGACAAAATGAGAAAAAAAAATCCAGAAAAATCACATTGTAGGATTTTTAATGAATTTATTTGCAAATGATGGTGGAAAATAAGTATTTGGACAATAATAAAAGTTCATCTCAATACTTTGTTATATACCCTTTGTTGGCAATGACAGAGGTCAAACGTTTTCTGTAAGTCTTCACAAGGTTTTCACACACTGTTGCTGGTATTTTGGCCCATTCCTCCATGCAGATCTCCTCTAGAGCAGTGATGTTTTGGGGCTGTCGCTGGGCAACACGGACTTTCAACTCCCTCCAAAGATTTTCTATGGGGTTGAGATCTGGAGACTGGCTAGGCCACTCCAGGACCTTGAAATGCTTCTTACGAAGCCACTCCTTCGTTGCCCGGGCGGTGTGTTTGGGATCATTGTCATGCTGAAAGACCCAGCCACGTTTCATCTTCAATGCCCTTGCTGATGGAAGGAGGTTTTCACTCAAAATCTCACAATACATGGCCCCATTCATTCTTTCCTTCACACGGATCAGTCGTTCTGGTCCCTTTGCAGAAAAACAGCCCCAAAGCATGATGTTTCCACCCCCATGCTTCACAGTAGGTATGGTGTTCTTTGGATGCAACTCAGCATTCTTTCCCCTCCAAACACGATGAGTTGAGTTTTACCAAAAAGTTCTATTTTGGTTTCATCTGACCATATGACATTCTCCCAATCCTCTTCTGGATCATCCAAATGCTCTCTAGCAAACTCCAGACGGGCCTGGACATGTACTGGCTTAAGCAGTGGGACACGCAGGATTTGAGTCCCTGGCGGCATAGTGTGTTACTGATGGTAGCCTTTGTTACTTTGGTCCCAGCTCTCTGCAGGTCATTCACTAGGTCCCCCCGTGTGGTTCTGGGATTTTTGCTCAATGTTCTTGTGATCATTTTGACCCCACGGGGTGAGATCTTGCGTGGAGCCCCGGATCGAGGGAGATTATTAGTGGTCTTGTATGTCTTCCATTTTCTTATAATTTCTCCCACAGTTGAGTTCTTCACACCAAGCTGCTTACCTATTGCAGATTCAGTCTTCCCAGCCTGGTGTAGGTCTACAATTTTGTTTCTGGTGTCCTTTGACAGCTCTTTGGTCATGGCCATAGTGGAGTTTGGAGTGTGACTGTTTGAGGTTGTGGACAGGTGTCTTTTATACTGATAACAAGTTCAAACAGGTGTCATTAATACAGGTAACGAGTGGAGGACAGAGGAGCCTCTTAAAGAAGAAGTTACAGGTCTGTGAGAGCCAGAAATCTTGCTTGTTTGTAGGTGACCAAATACTTATTTTCCAGAGGAATTTGCAAATAAATTCATTAAAAATCCTACAATGTGATGAAGTGTACCTATGATGAAAATTAGAGGCCTCTCTCATCTTTTTAAGTGGGAGAACTTGCACAATTGGTGACTGACTAAATACTTTTTTGCCCCACTGTATAAAGCGTACGAGCATGTAGAGCAGAACCTGCAATCAAATCCTCTTAGATAATTTTATGAATTACAAAGAGAAAATTTAATTAAGAGCTCTGATGGTGCAGCGCTTTATGAAAGAGAATTTAAGACTGGAAATGAAGAACAAACAGTGAAAAGGGAGGAGAAGCAGTGGAGGTTAAGTGGTGTCAGACCGATTTCATGGTGTCAGGTGCAGTCTGAAAACACCTACTGTACTGTATCACTCACCTCAAACTCCCTTGGTTAGGATTCTTTAGCTTATAATCTGCTCATACGGTAATGCAATTATATTCCCAGACACAATTATCATGCCTGCACTCACACGCCTGCACACATATACACAAACAAGCATGCACACACACACACGCGCACACACACATGCACATATAGTGGAATTCCCATCAGTAATCAGTGCAGCCCAGTGAAGCAGACTCAGCAGACCTGAGTCTAGTAATGGAGAGGGAGTGGTATGTCTTTATTGAACCAATATAGAGTCAGAAAGGCAAGTCGTAAAACACCCTCAGAGTCATTCATTTGTTCACTGACGTCTAAAACTAAAACCGTCAGACATATCTCTTAGTGCAAGTCATTTATAATTTTCTACGGTCACTGAAGAATCCCATGAGAAGACTTTAAAAGGAAACTACCCTCTCCCAAGTATTAACTTCAACATCATGAACATGTCTATCTATCCTCCTCTAGCAAAAGAAACTTAAAGATCTGGCTTTTCTTTCAGACTGTGAGTGCTATGGCCACTCCAACCGCTGTAGCTACATCGACTACCTGAACATTGTCACATGCGTCAGCTGCAAGCACAACACCAGAGGCCAGAACTGCCAACACTGCAGACTGGGATACTTCCGCAACGCCTCTGCCGAACTGGATGATGAGAGCGTCTGCATCGGTCAGTCTGCAGGGGGACAGAGGGTGTGTGTGTGTGTGTGTGTGTGTGTGTGTGTGTGTGTGTGTGTGTGTGTGTGTGTGAGTGATTGGGAGATGATATAGTTGTTACTGCTTTTAAAATTCAATCAACTACTCTGATGTTTTTTTTTTTTTAAGTGATGATTGCCACAACAAGGTAGACTAGTAGTGAACATTTAAATAAATGCATGCAGTAAAAAAATGCTGTTGTCCTGACACTTTTAGAAAACACATTTTGTTGTGTTGGCTCTGTAACACAGAATTTGAAATGAATTTGTGGTTCACTCTCACCGCTCTCATCAGCATAGAGTCTACAGTACATGCAGCTGTTTTCAGCCAAAAAACCCTAAAAACATCACTGTTCATTACCTGCAGGACTTAACAGTAGAAACACAGTTAGCGACCACCTGGTAAACAAAGTAATGCGTTTAGCAGCTGAAGCGATAAAAAGATATTTCCTTCAAGAGTTGGTTGAGACCAAACCAGAGCTAAAAAGAGGGTGAATATTGGACTTACACTACCGGTCAAAAGTTTGGGGTCACTTAGAAATTTCCATTCCACTCCATTATAGACAGAATACCAGCTGAGATCAGTTGCATTGTTTTTTTTAACCAGGGCAGCAGTTTTCAGATTACATTATGTGCTTACATAATTGCAAAAGGGTTCTCCAATGTTAGCCTTTTAAAATGATATCAGATTAGTAAACAGAATGTGCCTTTGGAACATTGGATGAATGGTTGCTGATAATGGGCAATGTAGATATTGCATTATGGACGGATAATACCACAGCAGTGGTATAGAAGGCACAACAGCGCCTGTATTTCCTCAGACTTCTTAAAAAAAAACCTGTCTGAGAAGCTATTAGTGCTCTTCTACCGTTCCTCCATAGAGAGCATCCTGGTGTATTGTGTGACTGTGTGGTAGGCTGGATGCTCTGTAGCAGACAAAAAACGAATACAGAGAGTGATCAACACAGCACAGAAGATCGTTGGTTGTCCTCTTCCCTCACTAAAGGGAAACTGCCAACTTAAGACTGCTCTCAAAAGCCACCAAAATTACACAAGACTGTTCTCACCCAGGGGCCTGTTTCACAAAAGCAGAATGTATAAATCCAGGATAACTGATAAAGCGAGGCTTGACCTAGTCTAATCTGTGCATCCTGGCTTGGTGCGTTTCACGAAGGCCAAGCCAGGCTGAGGAGGATCGACTAGGTTGAGCCAGGATGAAGTAATTCAGATAGATGCGGAGGTTTTCCTCAAAAGACTGTGAGCTCGATCACAAATTTACTGATGCCAAAATGGAGAATACACATTGTACATACTTTATACAGAGTGAGCAGCAGCTTCTTGTGGAAGTATGATGACGTGAAACACATTATTTTTACAAAAAGAAAAGAAACACAGCCCCTGTAATGAAACAGCGAGAGAAAGCGTAGCAGATGATCACGGACCGACCGCGTAATTAGCCTAAATATAGGCATTAACTGACCACTGCTCTGAATTAAAACCGTCATAATCATTCCATTCAAGGATTAGGCTACTAGTCATTTGCACAAATTAACAGTTGTACTATTTGCCTTAAAAGTAAGCAGAAGATAATGTTACTCAGGAAATTTACCATGAAGATCAATTTTCTAGGCTAGAATATAATGCGTAAGTATCTCTTTCCCTCTGTTCCTCCCTCTCTCTCATGGGCTAAAATATAAATGTCCTAAGTCATATTAACTTCCACTGCTCGCTTTTAATGCAAAGTGTACAACTGTTCGTTTTTGCAAATGACAAGTGACTCATTGAATGGTTTCAGTTAAGAGCAGTAGTTCATAAATGTATATTTTTAGACTATCATTCAGTCTGTCCGCTAGCCTATTATCTGCCACGCTTTTTCTCGCGTTTCTTTTATTTTTTTATAGAGGATGAGTTTCCTTCTCTACATATTATATGCCTTGCTCCCTTGTATATATGGACATAGAAAATAAAGACACTGAAGAAATTGGACTCTAAAATCTAGAAACTATAAAGATAATTAAGTGATAAATCCCATGCACACTGTAAACAGTAATGGAACAGAGTATATTCATCAGTTATTTCCCCCCCCAGCAAAATATAAGGTCAAAAACCATTGAGGTGTCCCCTCCCTGTTGTTACATGAATGTACAGTAGCCTACATCACTAGATAGTTACTGGTCCAGTGAACTAAGACTATAATTTGGGAGGATTGTACAATTAGGATATGTTCTTTAAATTGTACAGTCCTCCCAAATTATAGTCCCAGTTTACTGGACAACACAAATTGTGTGCTAAGAATGCCAAATCCAATGCACATGGAAGCTGAACAAACATGATCCTTATTGTTAAAGAATTAAAAAAAAAAATGAATCAACTAAAATAATTCAAGGTGCATTGGTCCACTATAGAAATGTACAGCATTGTATGTATTGCCCGTAGTAACAGACTTCATTTAAAAAACACATTTCAAATTGTATCAGCCTTTTCTAATTATCTCAACAACTGTCATAATATATTCATCAAACTTCTAACAACAATATGAACAGCCATCAAAAGTCATTGCTTGTACATACAAATATTTTGAGTGTTACCGCATTGTATGTATAAAAAGGTTTTGAACATTTTTCAACCAAGACTGATGCAAACATCAAGCACCGTTCAAGCTGAAAGGCATGGAGTACAGAGCCAAAACAATGAAAAACATTTATATTCTATTATAACCGTTATATTTTCTGACTGTACTGTAGACAAATGCATCTCTTAGATCTTTTTGGACAATGATACACTGTTTGTATGCATTCACAGAGAAGTTGTCCCTTTTTTTACTCTTATTAAGGACATGTCCTAATAAG
This sequence comes from Sander vitreus, assembly GCF_031162955.1. Lineage (NCBI taxonomy): Eukaryota > Metazoa > Chordata > Actinopteri > Perciformes > Percidae > Sander > Sander vitreus. The sequence goes on along the minus strand of NC_135870.1, from coordinate 9,129,525 downwards.
AGGTCACTCTGTTTGCATAGCTGTGGAGTGAAAATCTGGTGTTGATTTGGATCCATCTGTAGGTGAACTGCAGGGGGTTGGAGGGTAAACTCGTGGCGGTTGGGGCGCACACAGGGCCAGGCCTTGGAGTCAGCACAAATAAGGCCCCATTAACTCATCTGCCAGCACACTGGCACACCGAGCACGGCAACAGAAATCAGTTCACACCACGTATCTCTAGAGCAAGAGACCATGCCATCCCAAACACTAATGCATTTGCACACACATTTTACACAGCTACGCATCACTCTCAGTAGCGCACATACAATCCCAATATTAATGCGCATGACCCAAAAACACACGGTTATCAACCGCATTGCTGTGGTTGTGTAATCGGTTTCAATTTTATGAATATTTTTATAATACATTTTATTATAAATGAGTTCATTTGATCATGGGTTCAAGTAAAAGACGAGCTATTGGCTTACATCAAATCATAAGAGAAACATTGGTTCATTATCAACCGACTGACGGATGAGGATGAGGGAAAAAAACATCTAACAGACAAGTTCAATGTCATCTTGTGTTAAAAAGGTAAATCTGTCTCAGACTGATTTGACATGAATCTCAGTATGCAGTTAGCATTTCAATATAACAAATATACAAGTTATTGTGATTGGTAGGAAGGGAGAGTTCAGGGTGTATCTTAATGCGAGTTTGTGGTGTTTTATAGGCCATTTGAATCATAAGAATGTCAACAGACAGAACTTACATTTGTTTAATTATGCAGCACAACAACGTCTGCATGTCCCTCAACTGTTCAAAATACCACAATGTTCCCTACACTTATTCCACCTGCCTTTGAAATCAGAAATTGTGTAATCAAAAGAACGTACAGTTCTATTTAGATGGGATTAGTTTTCCAAACAACATCTGATATATACAGTACTTTCTGACACAGGGTATCTGTCATTTCATTTTTCTGTTTACATGGGAGAGGAATCACTGTGGTCTATTGCCAGTATGGCAGGCTGTATGATAGGTGTTGTTTTTAGGAAACCTATGCCAAACATTAACCTCTTAGAGACATTGAGACAGTTTGTTTAATGTCTGTAGGATCAAAAGAACTTTATAATATTTAAAATGTTTCAGTCCAGACACCCTTACATGTATCACATTATCTTTGCAATTCTCAGCATGGTGGTAAAATAATTCTTGCTGAAAAGGATGTAAATTTCAGGTCTGAATCTCTGCAGCATTTTGGGAAACTCCGCCCTAACATGCACAGTACTGCAGCTCTGAAAGGCATCAATACCAAAGACAAATCTGTGGTCTGAATACAAATGTGCACCTTTGGCTGAACTTAATTCAACTCTAGGTCAAATCCCTAAATCTCTTTTCCTCTCTTCTTTCAGAGTGCAACTGCAACCAGATGGGTTCTGTTCATGACCGGTGTAACGGCACAGGCTTCTGCCAGTGTAAAGATGGGGCCACGGGGGCCAAGTGTGACGACTGTCTGCCAGGATACTACTGGAAACAAGGCTGTTACAGTGAGTATGAGGAGGCTGATTTTTGGCAGGTTCATGTCTAAGGGCCCTTTTTTAACAATCTAAGCGCACGGTGTGTCTAGTTTAACTGCGGAAAAAGGGTCCGTGCGCATGGTTCAAAAGGGTTGTCTTCATTAATTCATAGGTGTGTTTTGGGCGTAACATGCAATAAACTAATCAGTGTCATCTCCCATTCCCTTTAAAAGCCAGGCACGTTTGTATCTTGGCGCATTGCTATTATGATGGCGGATTTGTTAAGCAGGAAGGAGAGATTTTCAGGAGAAGAAACTGCTTGCACGTGAAGTGAAAGCACCAGTAACCATAACAACATGTAATATAAAATATATAGATATACACAATAATACTATTTCACATTTTAATATTTTTATTTTGAATCTTTTGCATGTTTGTGTGCTGCTGCGCGTCCCCGTTTGTGTAACAAGCATAGTGTGCGTGCGCATTTTACTAACGTGCTGTTAAAATAACAATGAAATGCTGCGTTATTGACTTTAGACCAGGTTTTTGTTGGTCAATGGCGCAATCACTTTCCGCTGCCTCAAGACAGCAATACGCCAAGAATGCACCTGAACATACCTCCCTGTAAGACCAGCACACCCATGGGCGCACAGATGGGCGCAGGTGCATTTGCTATTTAAATGACGTTGGCACTGGACGAGAAATTAACAACTGTGTCGGTCTTAAACCAGCAAAGACACTTGCGTCGGGCTTTGCGCTGCGCCGGGTGCAAGATAGGGTTCTAAAAGTCTAGGAATGAACAAATGTTGTAGCCTTCCAGGGCCTTTGTGAGTGCACTGTGCCACTTACTGTAGCTTGTGCATCTCCCAGTGTTTTCTTCGGGAATCGAATAAGGGAATAGATCATGCAGCTCGTTAGCAGCATCAGCTGCTCTTTTAATTGATGACCCTGTCACTCCTTAACCCCATTACAGGAAATCGCCTTCCTCTACCATCTAGTGAGGGCCCTCAGTCTCACATAGACCCTCCCCACCTACACATATTGAACCTCCACAGGCATGCGTGCCTTTTAAATGTGGGTTTGTTTACTACAATATGTCCCATATAGTTGTAAATAGTAGTACAGTATGTTTTAAATTTGACACCTTACTTCAAATACTTCAATGCAACAGAGCCAATTATCTTTGGAGTGATAAAACATGTTCGCTCATTTAAGTATTTCCTGTCGTGGAAGCCTGATCCTCTATTGTCTGTCAGTACATTTTTAGGTCAAGTATCTTGTGCAGTACAACTACCTCTGTGCTTTTCCTAATGCCTTTTATAGCATTTTAACAATGCAATGTGTTCCTCCAATCATTAATATCACATGCAGTGTATTTTCTATTTAAGACAATGATTTTATACTTGACCCTGAGAAAGTGCAGGCTCAAGAAAAAAAGACAGAGAAAAGGGCTGCAAAAACAAAAAAAGCAGGTGTTACCTGTTTATGTCCCTGAGGCAAAGACCGGAGAATTTATCTTGCCTCCTTACTTCCTCCTGCTTTTCTTTTCTACTTTGTTCTTTCTGCCCTGAATTCTTCTCCTCCTCATCTATCCCATCATGCTTTTTCTAACATTGCCCCTCTTTATCTTTCCTCACCTGTCTGTCTTTCTCTTTGCCATACATCTTTCTTTCGTCTTTGTGCTCTTTATTCCCCTATCCTTTCCCTGCCTGTCACTCTGTCACTTTGCCATGCCCTCTTTATTCCCAACTCCTCTCTCTCTCATTCTCTTTACCTCTGCAATTCCTTCACTCTCCCTCTTTTCCTCTACTTCTCCTGCTCTGTCTGTCTGCCTTTGTCTCCACTCACAGCTAACGTTTGTGACGAGGAGATGCTCCTGTGCCAGAACGGAGGAACATGCTACCAGAGCCAGAAGTGCATCTGTCCTCCAGAGTTTAAGGGGGTACTGTGCCAACACTCCCGCTGCGAGGCGGGCAAGGACTGCAACGCCGCCTCTTCCCTGCACCTTACCACAGCCACCCTGCTGCTCTGCACTCTGCTCGCCCACCTGCTGGCCACGTTAACTCCCCACTGAGCCACGAAAACCCCCTCACACCAAGAAGTGTGTGTATGTGTGTGTGTACGTGAGGCGAGGGGTGACCCAGAGTGGGTAGGGCCGCCCCCAGTCGTGGACCCGACAAACACACACCGCAGCACCGGCAAAAGCACACACACTTACACAACACAAACTAGCCCCAATTTCCTTTCAAACACGCATATATATATATATATATATATACACACACACACACACACACACACACATATATACATACATACATACACACACACACACACACACATATACACACACACATACCTCACAGGACTATTATGATACTGAGTGTTTGCTCAGGTGTGAGAAGGACAAAGACAGAATAAAGGGGAGCGACCTCAGAGAAAAAAAGATGCAGACGAAGGGGGAAAAATCATACCAACCACTGTTCCCTTTATTCCAGAGCTGGAGCAATGTGCATCAAACCAAAAAGCATAAACAAAACACTTAAATCACCACTGTTTCACTTCTAAGGGAATGGCTGTTGTACCCACAAGGACCTTTTCTTTTCTTTTGTTTTCTTGGTTGATTTAAGGATCTCACCTCCGCTTGACTGACGGCCAAGGTGTGTGTGTGTGGTCAGACTCCGTGAGAATACGAGACACGACGAACGAGACGGGAGGCGAGGTGCGCGTTTGATCCTGCTGCTGAGGCCTACATAGTATATTAACCAGGTTTCATTTATTCTCAAAAGATGAGGCTTGATTTTACATTTATTCTATTTCTGCTGCATTCTTTTATTTTTTATTATATCTTCAGTTATTGTATCTAACGTGCCCACTAACCACTAAGTCGCTGAGATCATACATATTATATAATATCCAGGGGATTACAAATTATAAAAAATTTAGTCACTATTATGGTTGTTATAGGAATGAGTGATTGTTGCCACACTTAGCGAGATTTAATCTTCACACAGTATTCAGGAAGCAGAATTTAACTTATCAGAAATCTAAAAGAGAGAGAAAAGATATCGACCACGTATCAATATTATATGACATTATTTGAATATTTTTTGTAGAAATTATTTTTGTTTGGAGTTACAATAAATTATAAAAAATTACATTTACAACTATTCCAAATGAGCATTTTATTACACTGAGTGTAAACCTTGCAGTAAATATGACTGTTATTTGCCTTCTTGCTTGTACTTTTTTCATTTAATCAATCAAATGTCCGTGATGACATGCTGTTAACATCTTTTTTTCCAGTGGGGTGAAAAGAAAATAGAGAAAGTCATCCATTTGATCCATTTCATTCACTTTTGACACAGAGTTGAATGCTTATAATTACAAACAGATTATTCCAGTTTAAAATACAACAGTCTGTCTGACAATCACAAAGAACTGCTTTCCTGTCAAGAGAATATAAATTATTTTATTCTGATAAAAGTTGCAAAGAGCTTTTTATATCTGAAAATGGCACTTGCCAATACAGCACAAGGGATGGGCTGATTACAAATATTTTCTATTAACAGTGGAGATGCTGATACTGATTCACCACGGTCCTGTGAGACGGAGCCAATGACCCTGAGGCCAGATTTTCCCATCTTGAACTCTCCTTTGCAAGACTGTTCCAGTGACACGTTGGGTTTAGCGAAAAAAAATCTCATTTAAGTTTGTTTTTTTTCCCCTTAGCAAAACTACATCTTTTCACTGAGAAAGGCTCAATTGCTGAGTCAGCCCAGGTTCACAGTGGATAAAGAGATGTGAATGCTGCATCACACCAGGATATAGTGTACATCAAAGATAAAAGCGAGACTAAGCCTGTGAGAAATGACAAGACAGGGATTCTTGTATTACGCCTCTATTTTCTGAGCTGGTGGTAGCTGCATTAGCTATTCTGTGTGTCGGGCTTATCCCCTCTGAGCCTGAATAATGTCAAGAACTGAGATTTGGGAGGGAATAGTTTATGAATGTCGAACATTGAGAAATTATGTAAAGGAAAACATTTCATTGTGGAAGAATCAAAATGTAGTTAAACTACCAAAAGAAAAAATACTCATACATATACAGTACATTTCAGAATAATATATATTATAAAATTTGATTATAATTATTGACTATTATTATTGACTATTAACCCGTGTTTTGACCAAGTCATCTTTGCTCAAGTCCCAAGTAAGTCTAAAGTAATTTAGTCTATATCCTTGACGTTCCACTTCCGGAGTTGCTCCGTTGCCGCCATAAAATCTGCCGGATTTCACTCATTTAGGCCGGATATCCGTTGCTTTGGGCTTCCTTTGTGTTGGCATTTTAAACTCTGGTCGATTTATGAGGACTATGGTTAACCTTTTCTCAGATCTCTGCAGGGTAAATCCAGACAGCTAGCTATCTGTCCAATCTGAGTTTTATGTTGCACAACTAAAAACAACTTTTAAAAAGTACACGTTCCACCAAAACAAGTTCCCCTCGAGCCTATTTTGCAGCGGCACCGCGGATTTTCTCCGTTGCTTAGCACCGCCCCAAGACGATTGGGATTGGTTTAAAGAAATGCCAATAAACCAGAGCACGTTTTCCTCCCATCCCCGAATGCTTGTGAAGTAGCCAGACTCTCCTCCAGTGCGCTTCGGAGGAGGGTCTGGCAAAGCGAGACAACGAAGTCATTTGGTCCAAGTCTCGAGTTATTTTTTTGGGGTCAAGTCAAGGGTTATGTCAAGTCGAGTACTTAGTTAAAGCAAGTCAAGTCCCAAATCAAGTCACTTTTTTGATAACGCTACGTTACTGGCTGTGCGGACAAACCAACTGACTGACTAACGGTAGCTACCTCACTAACATGTGAACCAGCCAATCCAGTTCTGATATTTGCATATCGAGCAGACACTAACCAATCAGAATGAGTCTTCAAATGACGAACAAAGTTTGAGGTTGTAGTCTGGCCAAAAGTGATTACTCGTGGCACAGACGCAGCCATTGTGGTGGTCTGCTCCGACTAATGAGGCTTCCTCAGGGGTCTTTGATGTTATGTGTTGCCAAAGCAAGTAGTGTGACTGATCATCCAGTCATGACAATCAAATACCGGGGAGATTTTTGAGTCGTCCGATCATGATTCACAGTTTGCGCTGCTGAAAAGTATAATTGATAGTAAGACAAAAACGTGATAACATTACACTTTATTATTTTATATTTAACAGCTAACATTTAAACTTATGAATACACGCAAGTCATCATGCCTCAATTCAATGTCAAGTCGCAAGTCATCAAAACGGTGACTCGAGACGACCAAGTCACCAAATCTCAAGTCCACATCTCTGCCATTACCTACAGCTGTCAAATAAAGGTAGTGCCATAATAAAAAGGTAATGGGTGAAATATTTCCATCAGGAATGTAGTGGAATAGAAGTATAAAGTAGCATAAAATGGAAATGCTCAAGTAAAGTACCTCAAATTGGTACTGAAGTGCAGTACTTGAGTAAATGTACTTAGTTACTTTCCCCCACTGGATCTATTACATGAAATATGAGAGAAGTACATGGACTGGACTAGGCTAATTCATTCTTCTACCTAAATTAGAAGGGAGAGTTAAGACACACTGCAACTTAAAAGGAATAATTTAAGATTTTGTGAAATGTGCTTTTTTGCTTTCTTGCCAAAAGCTAGATGAGGAGATATATATATATATCATTCTCATGTCTGTTTGGTAAATATAAAGCTACAGTCAGCAGTTGGTTAACTTAGCATAAAGACTGGAAGCTGGGGGAAACAGCTAGCCTGTCTCTGTCTAAAGTTAAAATAAATTATATATATATATATATATATATATATATATATATATATATATATATATAGAAATTGAAATTCAACTTACAACCGGAATCGTTAGCATTGTTCCATTCAGTGGCTTCATGTACAAAATAATCTGTGCTGACGTTTAACAAAGGAGGCATATTCCAGTCATACATTGTTAATCAAGATTAAAACCAATTTTTTTCATGAATGAAACCTGACAAATGAGAGTGGAAGTGCCAAATGATGCCTCTATTCAAGACAAAACTGTGAATAATTGTATCATTACGGTTTATTATGGTAATAAATGAATATTCAGATGAACCTACCTAATTAAATTAAAATGGAGCAACACTGTGCTTTTCTGCCTTGAGATGAACCAGAAGACATATCAAAAAAGTTGAATGAGACTAAACTCTCAGAACAGAAAGCTCTTCTTTATATTTCACCTCTCACCTGTGAATAATGAGTATAAAAAAAAAAGCTAAATCATCTTTCAATTTATGTTTTATCTCTTTACAAAGTGAGTGGGTTTCAGAAGTATATTTTGAAGTGGTCAGGTACAGTGAGACAACCCAAACATGTATATTGACGTAAAGATATTGAGAGTACTGCTGATACCGAAACAAGTACTGTCTCAGCCATACCATGAACTTAACACTTATCATCTGATCTGAATAATTGACTCATAAAAAGGTAATGTAAGAGTGTTGTATAGCTCCTGCCTGACTGTGTGCGTGTGTGCGTGAGATCAGAGATGTGGGCGAACAGAGGCTGAATAAGTTTGTCTTTGGTCTCGTGACCATAACTCAGAGTTTGGTAATAAAAATGATCTATTTGTCCCCGTCATCTCTGCACTGTTTTCCCAGCTGTACCATTGCCTCCTGTTTGGAGTATTTTGGGCTGTGGATTTCACATGAGGTTTTCACGTTTTGCCTGCCCTAAAATTGTCTTTGTTTTGAGGATACACATGCCAGTCACCTTCCCCATGTTGTGCCTTTGTACAGCCCTACCATTTCTTGTACATGACCTGATTTCTCTGGGGTTTCACTGATCTCCTGTTTTATCATCTTTCATAAAAAAAAAAAAAAAAATGGGTTAGAGGCCTTTGCTCGACAAATCCCTCTGGAAGAGGCCTGACAGAGTCTTTTTAGTGTCAGCTGACATTGTTATAGAACAAAGTTTGCATAGCGAGGAGGTCGGGGTGAATGAATGGGTCAACAAAACATCGGACTTTAACACAGGAAACTGCTGTTGGTTTCCTGTTTCCATGCAACAGTCAAAGTTGTTTTTTTCATGCATGACAACAATCGTTCCCTAACCTTAACAAAATGGTTATTATTGTAACCATGAAAACCAGGTTCCCCTAACCTTAAAGAATTAGTTATTTTATTCAATAAAACAAGATCCCGAGCCACTGAGGTCCATTTCGGAACAAATTCATTACCCTATAGTACTTGACTTTAAAAACACATGGTCAAACACCTTTAGCTAATTGCACCACCCAACGTAATGGCTGTATTCAACCACTGCTGACTATATAGAAATCTTTGGGAGAATGTGTTTAATCTTACACATTCCAATTTAAATTTGCAGTGTTTTTAAGTCACTTTCAAGCAGTTTTGTGTTTCCAGCTGGCCTTCATCTGTCTCGCTCCCTTCGATTGACAGATGCAGGACATGATGATGCCGTCCCTCCTGCCCTCAACCTCATCTACACTTCACCTCTCAGTTCTGGAGACAACATCACAATTGCCAGCAAGAATAAAACATTACTGACTGATTAGGAATGTTTTTCAGGCACTTTTGTCCAATTAAATGACTGCTTCTTTTGAGAATGTCCATACATGTATTAATACAGCCAAACTGTTACGCTCAAGTGTTACGCCCGGTCTTTTGAGTAACCGTTTGACAGGCGCTACTACACGGAAAAACACACTGAGAGAAAGACTGTTTCTAACGGGGTTTTTTTTTTTTGTTGCCTTTCTTGTTTTCCACAAACTTTTTTTAAATACACCTTTTACCTGGGTGAGTCAGTGATACAGCACAAACTCCTCTAGAAGTAAGAAAGACATACACTCATCAGGGCAAGTTAGTCTCATTCTAACATTAAATGCAACACATAGGGAGAACGACACAGGGGGATTAATGTTACTGGCTAGGTTAACCTTTAGCAGCTGCGTGTTCTTAATATACGAGCCCAGGTTGGCTTTAACTCGGTTGTACGACTATTTGTAATGACAATGTCAGATCTAATCTCCTGCAGCTGACACTCAAGGGTCTTTTTAAAAACACGCAACAATGGCTGGTTAGTTACAGTGGTGCTGTGACTGACATGACTACTGTGCTGTCAAAGGCTGTGTGCCACTCATGTACAGATGATCCACTGACACTGAACTGTTGTTTAACTACACTCAGTCCACATCATTTCTCAACAACAACAACTACTTGTGTACTCTTCCATTTCTGAACAGGAAAGAATAACAACCACCAACAATAAAACCCCTAAAATAGATTCACCTCGGAAAACGAGTTGGGTGCAGAGATATGGAAGGTGAGGTGAGTGCAACTGGAGTAGCCTAACTGAAACTTTATATAAAACTCCACCTGTTACCACCAAAGCGATGCAGTAGCCGTGTTGTACCTGTGAGAATCACTGAATAAAACTGCATTAATATGCAGGAATAATGTACGCATTACCATGTCACCTAGTTTGCGGATGCAACAGTTGGTCTTAAAGATTTGACATCAGCTTGTGCACGCACACACACACACACACACACGCACACACACACGCACACACACACACACAGATCTGATAAAAGCTGCTCCTCCCAAGGACTCTCACTAACAATAATGTTATTTACAAATGAACCCATGTTATGATTAAATTAAATATGCATTATGCAACTTTATGCCTTGAGTCAGCAGAGTGTAGTCCCACTCTGCTCCAAGTTAGTTGGTCAAGTTCTCGTCATTCATTTTGATGAGGTATCTGTCTAGCTGAGACATCCAGCCTGAGGCTGAGCTAAAGAAATCTGTAAGAAGACACGCAGAGGTGTTGCCAGACATAAAAACGTGCTGGGGCACAAACCGCAAGCACACACTTTCCTAAAGAACAAGTTTAAATCCATGGAAAGTGTGGGTAAGGCAACATCTTTGTCATGAATACAAATAACCGCAGGGAAATAAATTTGATCTAACAATTGTATATGTATATACTCTGCAGCTGTGTGGAAAAAAACTGAATTTGATAAAAACATAATATTGCTGAAAATGAGCATCGCCGCAGTACACCTACCAACAGAAATACAGTGAAAATCAGGCCAGATTAACAAGAACCCACACAGTTCAGCAGTACTGCAGAGACTGGTTCAGTGTGTCATCTGATAAGCACAACAAACTGAGGAAGAATTAAAAAATGTCTAAATATAAAAACTCAGACACAATTTAGAGGAAGACAGAAATAGACTAGTGTTTTGTCAATTCAATTAATGCCACATAATCACAACTTGCTGTTTATGTGGGCTCTGCTTGACTCACATTATTGCCTAATAATTGCATGTTTTATTGTTGATGTCAGCTGTCAACAACTAAATCACACTGAAAATTTACGAAATGAAAAGTTTCAACCCTGATCGAGAGGGTCGGCTAATGCGCAGTGACCCATTCAGATTCAGATGGACCCTGGACGCAAGTTTGACCCAGATTCTGAATAATTTGATTTAATTCCCAAATATTGAATTGGTCGGAAAATCATCAACTTCTTCTAGATTAGGATTTTGGCTCCTAAGGATCACAAAAACAGAGTAATCAATAAAAAATTATTTTGCACATTACATTTTGCAAGTAAAATCCTATTTTGTCTTGTGTTCTGAATGAGAAAAAAAAGCTCATAGGTAAAAGTATTAAAGTGCTCATATTATGCTCATTTTCAGGTTCATAATTGTATTAAGAGTTTATATCCGAATAAGTTTACATGGTTTAATTTTCAAAAAACACCATATTTTTGTTGTACTGCACATTGCTGCAGCTCCTCTTTTCACCCTGTGTGTTGAGCTCTCTGTTTTAGCTACAGAGTGAGACATCTCACTTCTGTTCCATCTTTGTTGGGAGTCACATGTGCAGTACCCAGGTAAGCACTGCCAGCTTGTCAGTAGCAGAGCATGAGGGCGTGCCACGCTAGCAGCTAGGCGAGCATTATAACGTGTGTTACAAAGTGACGCACGTTCGTCACGGAAGTAACGGCTGGACTACAATAGAGCTGTTTGGAGCAGTTTGTGAACAGTGTTTTCTGTTGGAGATGGTAAGTCCCTTTGGGGTGGACTTTGGGCTTTTTCACTTTGTAAACCTATTACATGCACAAAAATGATATAGAACACAATAAAGGAAAGGGAAAAAGCCAAAAAGCATAATATGAGTACTTTAAGGGAAATTTCACAGTTCAAGGTGTTTTCACTGTTGATTTGTTTAACTGTTTTTTAAATTCAATAATTGCAACATCTTTCCAAAAGTCCATGAGTAATCGTCTTAAATAATCGTGATTTTGACCAAAATGATCGCGATTATGATTTTTTTTTCCAAAACCGAGCAACCCTAACAGAAAGTTTCATTATTGATTCAGGAGGTAAAAACATGACTTTCAATACTTCTATAAATTTGTTTTTTATTATGTTGTTGCTTGTTTTTCGACGGTAGTAGCTTGTTAACTGCATTGTGCTGCTGCTTCTGCATTGCCTCGTCTCTCACAGTGTCCATTACCACCACATGCACTTCTGAAGTATCAGTGTGCCATATTTCACATGTGCAGTATGTAACCCTCAAAATGACTGTTTCAAGCAAAACTTGTAAAACTTTGTCAATTCACTAAGCTGTCAGGCTCAGCACACCAGTGGGGCTGACCTCAGAGCTCCAAATGCCAATTGTAAAACTCAGTGCTGGGATGTCTGCCCTCTCCGCTGCTCCAGCGGTCGTACAGCAGTGTGGAGTTGGGTTCAGATGTCTACCGCTTGGAGCTCATGAATCCAACTTGTAACAATGTCTAAACATTTGTTGGTAGAAAGAAACTTCTGTAATGATTTTCATGGGTTTTTCTGTGTCACACTCTACAGGTATCAGTGTGTTTGTCAAATTGTCTAAAAGCATCCCCCCCAACGCCCTTCTGACGCCAGCGTCTAACTATTTTGTAGCTTTTGGGAAAATTGGCAATCCAGCATTTACGAGTACTTCACGCAGTGATTCGACAGGTGTGAACTTCTCTTCTCTTCACACAACTTGTGTCAAGTGCAACACCGCGATGCCTCTGGAGAGACTCGAGTGTGTGCCATTATGCCAATTTGTAGGATTCATCACATCTCATTCCTCTCTATGATGGTAGCTTTTGCCTTTAGACATAGTCAGACCACACTTTGTACCAAATGGTTCATTACAACCATACCCTGACTGAATATGCATATAAACTGTAATAGCACTTAAGATGTAAAAAGATGCACATTTATGCAAAACAAAATCTTTACTCTATACCTAACCAGATATTATAAAATACGTAAAGTATCCAGGTTGGAAAATGAGTTTAGCTTATGCTTCATGCGATTCAGACTCCTATGAAAGTGCTAAAATCAGTGTCCAGTTATTTTGTAGACTTCTGTCCATCCTTTTTTTTTTTTTATTTAACCTTTATTTATTCAGGGATGGTTCACTGAGAGGCAACATCTCTTTTTGCAGGAACGCCCTAATCACATTCACACAGTTACACATTCATACCTGGAATCTGCCCAGTACAACCACAGTCTGATCTGCTGGCCACTGAGTAGCTAAGTGGTGGTAATGAGGGCAGGACAAGCGCTGCTCCACCCAGATTTCATCCTCTGGGGATTGAGCAGACGACCTCCTGGTCACAAGCTCGCTTATTTAAGCTTTAGGCCAACACTGCTCTCAGATTGGTTTAAGATAAACAAATGTGGTTCCTACAAAACATATACTCCGATACAGGCACATATCTGTATTGAATACATCAAAAGCATGCACGGATTAAAATGTTTAATGTTCATATTAAAAAGCATTACGCTAATGCATAAAATACATGACTTACACTTTATATCTTCTTCAGCATACTGAAAGCCTTTATCCTGACTAATAATCATTATGCAGCACAGCTTAAAACAAAAACCAGACCTTCTGCACAGGCCACAATCAACAGATGAATGAGTAAATAATAAATAAAGCCTCTGTCCCTACTGACCATATGGACAGCAGCAATAACGCAACATCTCCAGTGTCCAAACAAACAAGGCACATTGCTTATATATACACATGACCTCCATTACAACCACACAGCAATTAGTCGAATACACACAGCCATGGTGTAACATTTAACCATCAGGAAAGCAAGCAAAAAGACACAGAGACAGATAGAAGGTGTATCTCACTCACCTTATTTGAAGTGAAAGGCCTTTCTTTCATAGAGATGAAGTGGTCCATATATCCACACTGTGTAAGGTCCCACTGCACGTGTTGCTGTGATAGTGCCTCATCTCGTCCTTCTCTGGCTACTAGCTAACTAACGTTAGTCTTACACGGCAGTAACACTAGAAAACAAGCTAACTCGGTTGTTTTATTTGAATTAGAACTTTCTATGGTATGTTGTGAGGCTAGAATACAATTTGCTTCACAATTCACTTCAGCATTTCTCCATAGAGAGCAGGTCCTCACCTGTTTGTAAAAGTTTGACAACTGCGACTGCCTCAACTTTAAGGGTGCATTGCCACTTTTCACCACACAAAAAGACATTGAGACAGAGACATTGACATTGACATTGACCAGCGTTGGAATCCAGGGTGGCGCTGTTTAACTCATTTGAAGAAACTCAATAAAGACTTGTATTTAAAACCATAGGCTGTAAAAAATCAAATAAAAAACTCTAAAATTGATCATGAATATGGCTCGTTTGGATCGAAATCCATTCAATGTGTGTTGTCCAAATGTTTGAACAGCTTACCAGATGATGAGAAATACTGGGAATCTATTACAGTTTTTCCAAACAACAATTGTGGAGGAAATGGAAAGAGGAGAGGTGGGTCAATGTAGCAACTTTTAGTGAAATATATTATTTGTATTAAGAGTAATAGTTTTCAACTGCATCATGCCAGAAAAGACTCCAGTGACTAGAGGCTAACTGACTCCCAGTTGAGATACTGTCAAAGCTCCTCTCCATTAGCCTCGAGGACTCAAACAGTTGACCTCTCAGTAACATGTGATTGTCAAACCCAGAGACAGCAAGCAGGTATAATGTTGATGATCCCTTTCAAATAGACTCCATTTACCTTATCATGTTAGTTCCACTGAAAAACCTCTAAAGTCAACTTTATTTATATAGCATATTTCATACACAATAAAATGCAACACAATGAGCTTTAAATAATGTATTGTAACACTATTTCGCCTTTATTTTGCAACTACAAATGACACTGTTTATATAATTCAATGTACATAATTGTATTGTTATTGTTTTGGTCCTGAGCACATCCAAATGTACAATGCATGCAAAATTCTGTTGTAAAAACAAACAAAAATGAACATAAAACACAGAATAACAAAAAAAGTTGTTTCATCTGTAATAATAAGTAATTTTTTTTTGCAATAAAGCAGCCTTTGAGTTTGGCCCATTCATTATCACCATGATAGGTACAATTTATGCATCAGTGTAAATTCTTGTTAAAAATGTATGTATACCAAAATAAAATAATGTGTAGAAAGTAGGCTGTTGTTTGGAACTCTACAGTTTATGACAAGATTAATCCTCCAAAAGACATGTAGAAATATCAGTCTTTGTGTGGAAAGTTGCATATTTTTGCATGCTTATCATTGATACATCTGGTGTGTTTTTTGGCAATGATATGCCAAAACCACAGGTGACACTGGTGTATTCATCTGCAGGTTGGACACTTTTATTCATAAGAAACTTTGGCCGTTAAGGACACCAGGGACCTGACCGTCATCCCTCACAGTCATAGGAAACAGCAGAGTCCACATACCTCCAGATGGCTTTGTCTAAAAACAAATTTGACTGTAAAGTAGTACCTGTCACAAAAACAGACTGAAAGAAACGCTTGAAGAAGAGGAGGGGAAGCAACTGACGTTTTTAAAGAACCACCTTAGCAGCGAATATTCTGTCTTTTGAAATGATCCCAAATACATGACAGGAATTTGGGTAAACACAGTGACAGTTATTCAACTCGAGCAGCAGGAGGGAATTCACAAACCCACTTCTCTGATTTCTGTCTGTCCAACCGAGCTGATTAAAAATGAGATCTGAAAGGAAAACATCACTTAGCAATATGGAGGTCAAGAGAAATTGGAGCAAGGGAAATGGTGTATTAAATAAAGAAATCTGACTCAAAAGAACACTTGGCAACTGAGTTGAGGAAGCTGGGTTCATCAACAAAGAAGCACTGACATTTAAGAAATGTATGACTCTGCAGAGTAAACACCATCTCCAGCACTGACATAACTGTAGTTTAAGTTACCTGAAGACGGAGAGTTTTGCTTGGAAGACGGCACAGCTCTGTCTCAACATCCTTTTTTAAAAGAAACTGACACAAGAAACTGAGAAACAGTTTTATTGTGGGGAAGGGATACAAAAAAAGGCAGTAAAAGTGAGTTGCATGCTTATTTTATACAATAATATGCAGTGTATGGCTACAGCGCAGGGGAAAATGTATTCAGATTTTAACAGCATCAGCAACCATGTTATAAGTAAGAGGACTGACTCCTTTGTGTACTCTGGTTTTGTTCTTATCACCCTATTTTTTTTCTTTTTGTATGAAGTATTATATTTAGCAACTCTACAGCAGATTTTTTTTAAATATTTTTATGTATAAATATTTTTTGAAAAGCCTCGACTCGTTTTCTGTTCTTGTATGTCTTTCTCAAACACTACTCTCACAGCTATCCCATTCCTGCATTTCCTTCATGGATGGCGGAGCACTGTGTCAGCTGCTGTCACACATCTCAACATTCAAGTAAAGGCTTCAGTTATGTATTTGCTGTATACTACTGATGGAAAAAATAAATAATTTTTTGAAGTAAGGAAACAATAGTTAGGTACTTTTCCCAAACGTCAGTTTTTAAACCCCTTACGACTGTGCAGAGACCTGCAGCATGCATTTCAAATTAGACTTTAAAGGTCATGGTACCCTAAAAAGGCAGCATTAGAGTCTACAGACATGAGCAGGAAAATGTGATTGATAAGGAAACAAGACTATGAGTCTAGCATAAATAATAAATAATAGGGTTTATCTTTCAGGCACCATGAATGTCATGACAGTTTCATGGCAATACATCCAATAGTTGAGATAGTTCAGTCTGGATCAAAGTAGTAGACCAAATGACATTGCCATCCATATAGTGTAACAAAAATAAATAAAACTAAATAAACTCTGCTTTTTTAATTAGTACAATATACAAGTGAGTTAACCCAGTTCTCACCTTGATTTACTTTTACTGTTTTTATCGCTTTTAGGAGGTCACATCATCATTATGCTCTCCAATCGACAACACTGAGGATGTGTAAAGACAAGGAACAGCAGGGGCTTTTAAATTTCTGATTGATTCAAGAACTTTTCGATGTCGCTAAAGAGGTGCGAGGCCTTGGGGAGATCCGCTATCCGCCTCTTTTAAATGTAACGTCTAGCTTTAATGAGATCTGCCAAAAGCACTTTACCACAAGAAAGAGACAGAGACGGAGTCAATAAGGTCAATTTAGAAAGAGCAAGAAAGTGAGCCTGTTCAGAATCTCCCTGCAGACCCGGGAACAGAAACTCAGAGCTAGAACACAGCAGATTGCAATTATCTGTTGCACAAAAGGTTGTGGGCGTCTTTACATTTTGCACACATTTAGATTTTCTATATTTACACCAACACCTCAAAAAATGGGCATATAGTTAAAAAATCTTGGTTATTATTTTTGATCTTCTGGATATGAAGGAATACAAATATATTCCTGTTTGCTAAGTGTTTTGCTTTTGTTTTGCTTTTCAGTCAAACACTGTTTTGGCATCCCGGTCTTTGCAGATCTGACATCAGGACAATCAAACGAGACTGGTTTACTGCAGTCACAGGTCTTTTATAACTGCTTTAAACGTTCATCCACAACCACATAAAAAGACAGACAAGTACGTTCTTGTTTGTTCAGTACCAAAAAAAAGACTAATCAGGTATAGGGAGAAGTCTGCCAGATACCTAAAGAGTGTATCAGTCATACTTGTACAGAGGAAGACCTGACGGAGGTGTTTGGTCAGAGTGTCTGAAGCGGAAGCAGAGAATAACAGTGTTTCTTGTGTAATGTGTGTGTCCTGTCAGCAGGCAGCCTCTGGGGCGCCTAAGTGTACCATCTGTGACCAGGTCTGCCATGCCATCATACCCTGTACCACTGCCACCGATGATGAGGTCACGTTGGAGCACATGACTTCTGCTTTCACTGCCAGCGAGCAGCAGAGAGGAGCCAACAGGAAGTGGAGTCTTTGTTTTTCTCGACATAGATCTGAAATTATAATCTTAAAAAAAATTGTTATTTACCACAAATAATACAGCTTTTGACTGACTAAAGCTATCATATCCTGCCTGCTAACAGCTTTTGTGCAAAGCAGAGCCAGACTAAACACATCTCTGTACTGAATGTGCGGAAATGAAATTGTTATTGATCTTCTCGTGTAAATCTGTTTAAGACAGCAGACAAGTGTAACTCCCAAATTGTGAAGGAGTATTTCTTTATTATTATCAGATGCAATGTATCCTCTAATCTTGTAGTGTGATAATCTGCAGATACCTGGGAAATGTCTCTCTATGTAATGCAATTTTATAGTAGTATTGGTTAGGATTTTACCTAAAGCTTAGACTATGGTTTTGTTGTAATAAAGGGGCGCACAGAGGAGCTTTTTGCATCTTGTTCTCAATGCCCCAGTCTGATAAAGGTAACATACCGAGTGCTTAAGTCATCTGTGGCACTGCAAGAAGATAAAAAGATAAACTTGTTTCTTAAAGGAACACGCCGACTTATTGGGACTTTAGCTCATTCACAGTAACCCCCAGAGTTAGATAAGTCAATACATACCCTTCTGATCTCCATGTGTGTTGTAACTCTGTCTGATGGCCCCACCGGTAACTTAGCCTAGCACAGATCCTGGAAGTAACAGGTTCCAACTAGCCTACTGCTCCGAATAAGTGACAAAATAACGCCAACATGTTCCTATTTACATGTTGTGATTTGTATAGTCACAGCGTGTACAAATAACAAGGTCATGAGACACAGCCATCTTCTAACCATATATAAACTGGGAACTATATTCTCAGAAAGGTGAAGCACTGCTACTTCTGCTACTTGGGCGGAGTGATATGCTTGCAGCACCTGAGAAGCCCCAAGCATATGAAATTATATATATATGCTTCTTTTTTTCTTCCTTCAGTGCTATTTATTTATTCTACTTTGTTCTATTTCATTGCCTATTATATTATCTATATATATATATATATATATATATATATATATATATATATATATATATATATATATATTATCTATTCTAATTTAAAATATTTTACTTATTTTATGCATTTTCTGTGTGTGTGTGTGTGTGTGTGTGTGGGCACGGGGTGTGAAAGGGTTCTACAACTGAATTTCATTGTGTAATGTACTGTATAATGACACTAAGGATGAACCTTTGACCTAGAGAGTGATATAAGATGATACAACAGTAGTGAATTTTCTAGGTTGAATGATGTGTACCCTTCCCTATATATATATATATATATATATATATATATATATATATATATATATATATATATATATATATATATATATATATATAAGTCTACCACCGAGCCATGGTATTGACGAGGCAGTGCCAGGAGGTTCCCAAAAGGCAGAAGCGCTATGCAGTGTGCACAATGCAAGACATATATTAACAATAAAATGACTGATGATAAGAAGTAATGAGTAGAATTTCCACCAATATGTGGTGTTATTGATGAATAGATGATATAGATATTTAAAAAAAGAAGAGATAAAATCAGGCACTTACCTTAAAACTATGTATAAGTTTGTTTGTAACAGACATTTCTTACAGTGGACACGTTGACTTCTCAAACACAGGTGTAACTAATGATAATGGCTGCATTTAATTTAGCTGTGGCACTTCTTACTGCTTACTGAGCCACCTAAATGGAACAGAGACATCCTTAATGGTGTTTGTTACCCTGTGCTTTTCCTGCTGCTGTGAGAAAGGTGTGTTATTAATGCAAATATTTTCCCCAGCTGTTATGTTTTACAAATGAGTTCAACCAAATGGACCACTATATTTATATTTTTCCAGGTGCCTCAAACTAGGGAACAAGTCTTGATATGGTATACTATATATATATATATATATATATATATATATATATATATATATATATATATATATATATTAATTGCTGGCCTAGTGTTAGTTAAATATCTTGCAAGCTACACACCCAGTGGGGTTTTCAGAATTTAATGAGTCAGGGAACATTCAAAATGAAAATAAAGCAGGATAAAGGATGTCAGTGTGTACAAATATTCATGATGCTGTCAGAAAGCTCAGGAAATCAGAAAAGCATGTGGACTAAGCTCCCTGCAGTTCTCGAATGGATTCATGCTTTCCATCACTGCACACTTGATGACACGTTCCATCAGTTAAACACAACGCATGACAAGGAGCTCCTCATGAATAACTTACTGTTTAACTCAGTGCAGTATTCAGAAGTTCTGCATAAAATGAGACAACACTGTGTCCCATGCCAGTTACATCACCTCTGCTGCAGAAGACATACTGTGTCTGTATTGTGCATTTACTTTATCTTCTTATTTTTTGTTTGCCAAATTGAAGAGTTTTTACCTGGACATGTTTTGTGGCTTCGTGAAAACACACAGAATATATGAAGTAGCCAGAATAAAGCTTCTTTCCCAAAGCTGGACATCGACCACAAATCAAGCGACGGGCGACAATGAACTCCGGTTGCAGAGTTGACTAAGATCCAAGGATCTGTCTAACTAAACTACAGTGTTCCTTGGATATTACAAGAGAATGTTCTGGAAAGTGCAGCGCTTCACAGATCTGGACTGTGTGGGAGAGTGGCCAGATGGCAGAAGACAGCAGCCTGGAGTTTGCAAAAAGGCAGTGAAAGATTCTAAGTGTGTGACGCAAAAGACTGTGGTCTGATTAAATGTAAAACACTTAAAACTTTAACCATAATGCAAGATGATATTTTAAGTGTATAACAGGCAACATTATCATCACCACCGAAGTGAAACATTATAGTGACAGCATCCGGTTCAGTAGTGGGGACAGGTGAACTTGCAAGAAAGTGGAGTTCTGTTCTGACTGCATGCATGTAGACAAATCAATAAAAAAATATGATTAATATGGAGATTAAACAGTCCCAAAGATATAAAGTTTGTCCGGCAAACTTGATAGCAAACAGCCTATAGGTAAACATTCAGCAGACAGGAAGCAACATTTTTATTAATTTGGAGTTGGGTTTCTGGCCAACTGATGAATTTCAGTCTAATAGTCACTCTCCTTTTTAGCTCTGTTTTTGGTCTCTTTAGCTGCTTAATGATCTACTCTTTTCTATCACGTTTGCTTCAACATAACCTGACAAAACCAGTGCAATAATAAGAAGCTATAAGGGGAAACATCAACATTCCCATTAGGACAGAGCAGAAATACAAACACACGAGAACATTAAAGAGGATCACTTCTGGACATAGTTATGCTTGAGCTCTCTACAGCAAGGATTAACAAAGCCAAATCATCTACTATAGAACTATGGAAAGGTGCCGCAGCACAGGTATCAGTCCTAATGTCCTCAGCATCACAAGAATTAGAGGAGAGCGACTAGGCACGGTGTGATTCCTGGTTCCAGTTTTGTTTTTTATTTGTTTGTTTTCTTTCCTCGAGACCGCAGATGGTGGGGGGTGGGAGAGGGTTGTTGTTCTTGTTCAATTGTGTTTGTCTGTTCTGTATGTTTAAAAAAGTAATAAAAAATTGATCTTAAAAAAAAAAAAGAGGATCACAAGCTTTTCATTCAGACTGTTATCCTGAGCCGGATCTCCTCCTGGTTCAGGAGAGTTAAGTTGAGTTGAGTCAGTAGTAACACAAGGCAAACATAAAAGCAAATATTTTGTACTTGCAAAGCATGAAAAGGAAGAAAAATAATTTCAAAAAGTAAAAGAGAGAAGAAGATATATTACACACAAAAAAGGAAAAAAGGCTAACAGTCTACAATCATGCAAGTACATCTGGGAGTGGTGCTTTGAGCTAAATGCTAAAGTGAGAATGTTGACATGCTGATGTTCAGCAGGTACCATGTTCACCATCTTAGTTTAGCGTGTTAGCATGCTAACAATTGCTTATTTGCACCTATTACGAAGTACAGCTGATACTGATGGTGCTTTTAGTTTTGCAGCATTTGGTCATAAACCAAAGTACTGGACAAATAAACATGTTGACATGATCTGACAATGGCGCTACAGTAAAAGGGATTACCAAAGTCATCATCTTGAGGGGGACCTGAATGTTTGCATTAGCAAAATAGCTGATATTTCAGTCTGGCCCAAAGTGGTGGACCGACTGACAGACGGACAAAGCCATCCCTACAGCCGCACTAGTCTGAAAAACATGTGCAAGCATGTGGGAGTGTTCAGACAGCTTTATTTATCAAAAGGGGCTTAAGTCTGTATTTATATTTATTGAGGGATTTATATTAATAATATTTCCACAACTGTGATTCTCGACCACATAGAAAATTGATAAAAGATAGCTAGTGCAGGAGATAGGAAGGTGGGTGTTATTATCTTTTCACTTATGAAAACGAACGGAGGAAGCAAAAGCAAAAGTGAAAACACAAACACAGATAGACAGTCACTCCTGGCACAGTTTTGTGAACATGGTTGTTTTTTTTAACATGGGCTGGTATCTTACTCATTGCACTGTTAATATTGTGCTATATCTCACAATTTCATCTCAGTTCAGTGTCCTAATACCAAGCATGCATTGAATAATTTATGTTATATGGTATTTATAAGTTATCTATTCTTTAATCTGCAAACTCTGCTATCCTACTTTGCTTTTTAAGGGAGATGATATAACATTTCAGTCAAGACATTTTCGTTATCTGTCTCTTTTAACACCTTATTTCTGCCCTGTGGCAAAGATGAGGGTATTTTACAAGAAACTGGTCATCACCTGAAACAGTTACTGGCTGCTGTGGTAACCAGGAGACAGTGCAGGGCAGCAGAGAGGGCAAAAGACAAAGGGTCTGCTTGTGATATGGAAGGGCATCAATGGAAAGTGGAGAGAGAAAGCTTCGAGCAGTGAAGAAATAAAAGGTTAGGTGGTGAGGGAAAGTGACGGCCTGGGGCTGCTGGGAGGTAAGTGTGTGGTTGGAGAAAACAGCTGAAAAGACTTAGAAGAGGGGGGAGGATACAGAGAGGGAACAAGAAGACAAAACCCCGGAAAAGTACATAAAATGGAGGGAGTATCAGTAAGTTCAACTGCCAGGCTCACATTTCAGAGGAGAATTATCCGCAGATAAAATACAAATCACTCTTCACTGTGACATTATGGCAAAGCAACCTCTCTTACATTAATGTTGTAAGGTTTTCATGAAATTAAAGGTGATCTATTGTATATCATTTTTATGTTCATACTTGTATTTTGTGTTTGTACTAGAACATGTTAAATGCTTTAATGTTCAATAAACACTTTATTGTTCTAATACTGCCCATGGCTGATGCTCCTGTATTCACCCTCTGTCTGAGACGCTCTGTTGGAGCACCTGTCTCATTAAGCCCCCCTTCCCGAAAAAGCCAAGTCTGCCCTGATGGGTCAGCAGTCCGCATCTCGCTCCTGTTGTTGTTGTCTCCGTAAGTCGGTGTCAGGCTTCAACGGAGTATACAGCAGGACTTTGTACTGTGAAAAACACCAATAAAGGCTTATAAACCAAATATGACACAACCGGACACGTTTCAGCAGCAGTGTTACCTGAAATTGGGGAGAAATTGGCAGCCAAGATTACAGGTTTCCCTGGCGTTAGCAGTGCACAATAATAGAATATAGCAGCACTTTCTACCGTCAAAAATCGCAGATAAACGCTTCTGAACCAAATACTACCCAACCGGACATGTTTCAACAGTGATGTGACCCGAAATTGGGGAGAAATTAACAACATTGGGAGCCAAGATTACATCATTCATTCTGTTGAAGATATATTTTATGTTATTACAACTGTGTTTTACTATATTGTTATTTATTATCTGTTTATACACCAGCCTCTACTCATGAGTGCCCACAGGAGGTTAAAGTTGTTGACATTAATAACCATTTCCGCTTACAACTACATTATAGTGTGTTATAAACTATTTATTAAATGTTTATATGATGCACAGCACCAAAGTGGTGTCCCCTATTGCTTCAATCATACTGCAGTGTAGCTTTTAGCCCCATCTGCAGCTCAATAGTCCAACTGGTCTTGTTCTAGGAGGACATTTTGGGACGTGAAAGTGATTCATAAATTACAGTACAACTTGTGTCAATTAGAACCTCTCTGAAGCCGAATGAGACCGTGAGGGATTTCACAAAAGCAGGTGTACAGAAGCAGATGTCGTGGTTCATGGATAGAATATTTGATATAAATAGTGCCAGGCCACAGCTTGAGAGCTGTTTATTTGTTTTGTCCTCTGCAATATTAAAATTAGAGCAACATAAGCTCCATATTGTGTAAAAATAGAACCACGTGTTCACCAGCTGGCCTAGGATCAGGACCTAACAGAGACTCTCTCTATTGTTTTCCACACTCAGTGTCTAAATAAAGACTAAAACTACTGGAGGTGAGAGGACAGAAGAACAAAATAAAATCCCAGCAATCAAAGCTTTTAAAATATCTTGCATTTTTAGGCTAAGTCTGCCTGAGTATAAATATTCTGAGACTGTTAAATGTATTTAGGTACAAAAGTTTTTACTAATTTAAACCAGCCCTTAAAAATGACAGCAATTGTTTAGACTTGGTTTGAAAGACACACCAAATTGTTGAAAAATGTAAGACAGAGGTCGGCCAATTACTTATTGTATTATGGTCCTGTGATAAGGTCCAGGAATTATTTTTTTTTGGACCGGGATACATGATAACCTATGTCAGACTGCAGATACCCAGGTTCCATTCAGCCCAAGATTATTTGTTCTGGGAGATGGGTCAATCCTAAGCGGAATAGATAGGCACATAAGAAGTTGGATCCTGACTAGTTAAATGATAGCCAGACAGATTCTTTTAAGAGAAAGGAGAACAGTTTGCCAAATTGGATGTGTTAAAATAAAAATAAAAATTGTTAATCATAAAAAAGACAGCTATAAGGACAGGTAAAATAGTGACTTTAACTGGCAATAATACACAAAAGATACATACCAACAAATAATTTTACCACAGTTTGACTCCCAGTAATGTTTGTCCTCTAAATATCTGTTTTGTCCTTGAACCAACCCATTTCACAAGGAAACTTCCACATTCTATAAAACTGACTTCAGGTCAGTGTGTATTGCCCCCAAGTGGAGAGACTGTGGAAAACAGAGAGAGATAACAGTGAAGTACAGGCAGTGAAGAAATCAAACCAATTTAGGGGTGAAATAAAGAAAAGTGAAATAGAGGAATGTTTATTTTTCACATTTGCTCATAAATATCAGTGAAGCAACAGGGTCAGTGAGTTGATTTAGGATTTTGGATTTTGGACATTTCATCATTTGGCTCATGAACAATACCCATTTCACTCCCAAAATATTAAAAAATATGTCCATGAAGCCAAAACAATTTAAATAAGAAATCAGCGTGGGGAGGTAGATAAATGTGCTGCCATTGCTCAAACATTTGTTAAAACACTGTTGTAGTTAAATTTAATACCACGCAGGTTGTTTGTGGTGTTTTATGTTCTATCCAAGAGACGAAAAAAGAAATGTGAGGGGGCAGTTTAAATGGGCCTTATGCCACCACTCATACATTTGTTAGAACACTGGTGTTATCTGTACAAACACTTTGTTTTCATGTTTCAGCAGCGGAGATACTAATTATGTATCACAGACTCATCTGTGTTTCAAGATATGTTGGCGGAGTCAATATAAAACTCTGATTTTGAAACCATATTTCCATGATTCTTTTGGCATTTGTTTTTATCCTAATGGGTGTATTTATATAGGCCTATTTTACCTTTTGTTTTTATTTCTAAACTCATATTGTCCGCTGCAGATTTGTCAACGAGTCTGTGAAACTTTTAGAATACTTAAGTTGTACACAGAAGTCAGTATAAAGTAAAGATCTGCCTTGGGCCCGTCAGGAGTGTGAAACCTGAACTGCTTATGGATCTAAGGACATTTAAGACCCAATAACAAAACATGGTCTGAGTCTGATCCATGTTATTCCTCATACATACATTTTCATATCCAGTAATATGCGTTTTGAAGAATCATTTATTGAGGCATAAGGTTAAACCGGAGATTATTATTTTAAACATTAATACTAACATTGCTTCTAAAAATCCTTTCTGTGGCCAGGTTAGCTCAGTTGGTAGAGGCGCGGCCCTTTGCTGCATGTCATTCCCCCCTCTCTCTCCCCTTTCATGTCTTCATCTGTCCTATGGAAATAAAGGCCTAAAATGCCCGAAAAAATTATCTTAAATCCATTCTGTCTGGTTCACTTTCCTGACAATAATTCATAATGATTTCTAATTCTCACATCATGGCCAATTCAATCATTCTTTGCTTCATACTATAACTTAAGCCGATGTGTTGTAAGGAAATGTAAATGATTACCTGAATATATCATTGAATTGAATACAAAGCAATAAAAAATGCTAAAATTATAATAAAATGAGGCGCCTGGATAGCTCACCTGGTTGAGCGTGCGCCCCATGTAGAGGCTCAGTCCTTGCCGCAGTGGCTGAGGGTTCAATCCCAACCCACAGCCCTTTGCTGCATGTCATTCGCCCTCTCTCTCCCCCCCTTTCCTGTCTTCACCTGTCCTATCAAATAAAGGCCTAAAATGCCCCAAATCATCTTTAAATTCTAATAAAATGTCTTTCTAGCAACTTTTACTAACAACAAACTGCTGTTTTTTTCATCTGACCTAACGGTTTTTAAAAGCTGATCCTCTGCCAAACGGTAGCACATTCCATTGACAGCAAAAGTGCACTTTTAACAATCAGCATTGTTTTTTGTGAAATGAAATAAAAGACACTCTTTTTTGAGCAACATTAGTTTTATCATATTTATAATTAAAAAAACTTTGTATACCATGTCAACAAATGTAGCCACTACTTTTATCATAAATGGACATGTAAAACAATTGGTTGAGCATGTTTTTTCTTTTTTTTAATTGTTACAAATTCATCAGATTTGTTTGGGGGTTTTACTTTACATCATTCGGTTCAGTTCAAAAACAGAAAAGATGATTACCCAGAACTCCACCATAAACATGCCACATGCTAGACCATTTTTTTCTAAAGGGTTGGTTCTAAAATGCTTATGCTGTGTTTTGTGGTATGAGTTACAGTACATCTGCACTGTATTAATGACAGGAACTAAACCAATCTATGCTTGTCTCATTAGAGTCCTTACTGTAGATGTACGATGGGTGCCATCTAGTGGTGCTGGCTCAACAGTAGACACTCAGTGTTAACATACAAACAGTGAAGAACTTGGTCAGTTTAACTTGTTTAGGAATAAGATCTGCGCTGATGTGATTTGATGTCCATTATCCTATAAGGTACTATAGGCGTTATTAATGCAGTTAGAGCAACCACAGGTACATTTCTGAAGAGAGCCAAATATTAATTTACTGTAGAAAATGTTCAAATTCCTTCTTATTTAATAAAACCCTTTTGAGGCAAAGTGTGTACTAGTAACAGTATGTATCTGTACATGTAGGCCTACATACAGTAAAAAGTGATTGTCAAGCCTCACACAATAAATTTCCTGACATTAGATTTGAGCAGAATCATTGCACCGTTTTCATTTGTAAGCGTGAACAATCTCAAAGCTGGCGCGTCTGCTGGGGGTGCTGAACACAAATGAGGTCAACAAGATGATAATTTACTGTAAACTATTACAATTCATCTCACAGTATGTATGAGCTCATCAGATCTTTTCTCGTGCAAAATCCGTATGTTGTTTTTCAGACATGTACCATGTATTTAGTCAAAAAGATTTTTTTTTACTTATAACACATTTCACTTCATTGGAAACATTTTGCAGACGTTATACGATGATAAAATGTGGATTAATATGTTTATATATATATATACATATTATGGCATGCCGTTTAGGAAATTATTATATATATGTGAAGTTTGAATATATTGAATGAATCTTATTCTGAATATATTGAATGAAAGTCTGAATATATTGAATGAATCTTGAATATATTGAATGAACCTTGAATATATTGAATGAAAGTCTGAATATATTGAATGAAAGTCTGAATATATTGAATGAAAGTCTGAATATATTGATTGAAAGTCTGAATATATTGAATGAACCTCGAATATATTGAATTAACCTCGAATATATTGAATTAACCTTGAATATATTGAATGAAAGTCTGATTATATTGAATGAAAGTCTGAATATATTGAATTAAAGGCGTGTTGACGTTGATGAAAACCTGATGAAAGGGACCTGCCTGACCAAAGAGGTTCCTTTCATTTGGTCTTACATGATGAAAAAGTGAAAACATCTTCATGGGAAGAACGGTACTGGATGCGGTTACCGTTACCAGCGTTTTGGCCCGTACATGCATTCGCCAGTGTGTTAATAATCAGACACTAGATTTCTTGCTAATTCGCTCAGTGTCACACTTCGGGAAGGATTCATCATAACGAAAACACAAGATGGTGGCAGACAATGACATCAGATTCCATTTCAACTTTCATTCAATATATTCAGACTTTCATTCAATATATTCTCATTCAATATATTCAGACTTTCATTCAATATATTCAGACTTTCATTTATATATATATATACATATTTTCAAGGTTCATTCAATATATTCAGACATTAATTCAATATATTCAGACTTCCATTCAATATATTCAGATTTCCATTCAATATATTCAAGGTTCATTCAATATATTCAAGGTTCATTCAATATATTCAGACTTCCATTCAATATATTCAAACTTTACATATATATATATATATATATATATATATATATATATATAAATAAAACATTTCACAAAGATATCTTCATCTTATTTTATGACTCCCACTTGCTGCCTTACATTAAGCTTAACATTGCAATAACAATCTTCATCCAGTAGATGTCAGTCCTTCTGTTTAAAATATTAGTGAATTTAAGTGTCCCAATATGGGACAGCTTGGCACCTCTGTTTGAACTGAAGTGTGTAATATATCTACATGTATAATGTCTTAACCTTTTACAACCCAGACAGTATGAGAGACCCAAATTAAACATCTCTTCAGTTAAGACATATCTGTGGAGAGAGGTGACCATCAGCTTCACCTTCATTTCCAAAAAAGGTTTCTACAGAAGTGCTCGCTGCTCATCTAAACAGTGCAGGTTAGAGAAAAAAGATTTTGAGAAACAGAAATAGGTTGAGGTCTTCATCATTTTTTTATCTAGGCTATGCCTGTTCCCGACGGGTGTTTGGGTATAGCCTGAGGTTAGACCTGAAAAGTGAATCAAAAATGGAATGGGTCATTTAAATAGGGCAGATGTTTCTTTAGGCCTGAAGTGTTTTTCTCCAGTAGTGTTCAGCAGTCACATTGGGGAATAAAGTGCAGTGAGAGAAATGCAGGACACTCACTTCACAAGACAAGGAGCTTGTTCATTGTTTGAACTGAACAGAGAGCTATTTTTCATGTTTCACCTACACTAGCCCATCTAGTCTCCAAAAACATACTCAAATGCTTCGGTGCACATTTTCCACAACAATTTGTCTCTTTGGAGAAAAAATGGTTGCGCAATTTTGTTGTAGGCCTGAATATTATTGTTTGCTACCTCAGATCACATCAGATCTGTATGTATCAGGCACCAAGTATCACATTACATGTGTATTTAGTGCACAAAATGCCTTTTGTAGCCTACAGATACATGTTTTTAGCCATGCTTGCATTGTGGCTCTATGGCAATGTCCATCTGTCACTCAGTCCACTACTTTGGTTCATAAATATCTCAACTACTATTGGATGGACATTCATGGTTCCCCAGAGGATTAATCCTAATGACTTTGGTGATCCTGACTTTTCCTCTAGCGCCACCATGAGGTTGACATCTGTGGTTTTGTGCACACTATTGGATGACTTTTCATAAGATGTTGGTGTAGACATTCATCCCCCTCAGGATGCATTGCAAATGCTTAAACACTTTCCATCTAGCGCCATCATTGGGTCAACATTTTTTCAATAGCTGTACTTTGTGTTTATACTGCAATTCAAAACAAATGTTAGCATGCTAATAGACAAAACTTCTGAGAGTGAACATGGTAAACTTGCCCTTGGCCCTTGGTCATCAAATTTGCAGTGCGAGGTCAGAAACCTAGGTGTTCTCTTTGACAGCTCTCTTCATTTGAATAAACAAGTCAGCTCTGTTGTGAAAGGTAGTTTTAGCAGTAGCCAAGCTGAAATACTTTTTATCTAAGAATGATCTTGAAACAATCATTCATGCTTTTATTACCTCATGTTTAGACTACTGCAACTCACTATACACAGGCCTAACCCAATATAATTTAAACAGACTCCAATTAGTCCAGAATGCTGCTGCAAGTAGGCCTGCACGATTCGGGGAAAAATATGAATCACGATTTTTTAGCTTAGAATTGATTTCACGATTCTCTGCCACGAATTTTTTCTCATGAGTGTAATGTTTATTGCACACATGAACCATGACAAAACAAAACAAATTGGCAGTACCAAACATAGATTTTTTTTGGCACCTATAGCACATTGCGCATCACCACAAGCCTGTAAACACAGAGGCTTCAATGAAGAGAAGGGAGAGCACTGCAGCGCTTGGGAGCACTTTAAAACCTTTTTTATAGTCTGTGTTTAAAACTCACAGAATAAAGTAGTAGCGTTTGTGACGCAGTCGGCTCATAAAATTAAATGAGAATCAAAGTCATAAAAAAAATATATATATATATAATTGTTTTTATCAAAAAAAATCTAAGTTATTTAAAAATTAAATTGTGAACAGGGTGAATCGAGATCGCGATTTTAGGTAACACTTTACAATAAGGTACAAAAAAAATAGGTAGTTACTGTTTTTGAATGATGAGTTACCCTTTTTCAGAAGGGTAGTTACCCTTTTTCAGAAGGGTAACTAATCATTCGTTACCCTTCTGAAAAAGGGTAACTACCCTTTTGAAAACAGTAACCTATTTTTTTGTGTACCTTATTGTAAAGTGTTACGCGATTTTATAACGATTAATCGTGCAGGGCTAGCTGCAAGACTCCTCACTGGCACCAAAAAGTATGACCACATAACCGTTTTAGCTGAGCTTCATTGGTTGCCAGTGAAATTCAGAATTGATTTTAAAGTTTTACTTTTTGTTTTTAAAGCACTCCATGGTCAAGCCCCTCCGTATATTTCTGATCTCCTGTCCGCTTACTCCGCCGCCAGGTCACTCAGGTCCACAACCCAACAACTCCTCATCATCCCCCAGACACACCTAAAAACCAGAGGAGACCGAGCCTTTTCTGTAGTAGCCCCCAAACTCTGGAATTCCCTCCCACCCCATATCAAATGCTGTAACACAATTGCCAAAATTGTCTTTGTTTGTTTTAAAACAAACATAAAGACGCATTTTTACTCTCTTGCTTTTAACTCCTTTTTTATGATTCAGAGCTATGAACTGAACTCAACTTTTTAACTTTTTGTTTTTGTTCCATTGTTTTATTCTATGTTACATTATTTGACTTTACCTTTGCCTAACTATATTCATGGAACCTTGCACACTTGATTATGTATCTTTAAGGCATACCGTTTCTGCCTTCCCTGCTCTACCTGTGAAGCACTTTGGGTCAACTGTTGTTTCGTTTAAATGTGCTATACAAATAAAATGACTTGACTAAACATTATACCTGCTTATAGTCATCAGCATTTCTGAGCTGCATTTAATGCATAACATTCATTGTGTGCCCAGTGTCATTACAGCCTACTTGCATGTTTTTATTAGCTCCCATTGCATCACTGCAATAATTCTTAAAAGGCTGTGATAGTTTATTACCATGACACCTGCATTATGCAATTCTTCATCAGTATTTCTATCACTACATGTTATCTCCCTCTGCTTTTTTGGAGTCAGTGATGCACCAGGACAAATAATCTGAGACAGTGATAACAGCCCAGCTGCCACCAAACAGACACTACACTGACTGATGCACATCAGTGGAAAATCCAGCAAGGAAGTAAATCAGTCTTTCAAATGCCACATTTGCTCAACAGGAAACGCGTTACAAAGTTAAAAAAAACACACCACTGTATTTCAAAGCATGACACTTGAACCATTTCTTGTACATAAACACATTTTTATTCAGCCTGATATAGGTTACACATGGAGAAAAAAAATCCTAAGAGAACTACTTCCCTTTGTGGAGCAAATGATATGACAGTTTTAAATCAGCTTCAGATCCTCACATGACAGCTGTCACCATTAGCTGCCGTGGGCTGTGAGGCATTAAGCATAATCACATGCTACGACTGACCTGAGGCTTTTTTTTTTTTTTTTTTCCTTTCTTCAAAAATAATACAAAAAGAAAACATATCCCCTCAGCAGTCTTTATGTATGTTTTCTCACTAAATGATATGGAATGTTATCTTGGAAATGCAGGTAAAAAGAAAAACACTTCTCTGCAGCAGCAGAAAACAAGACACTGAATGAATAAAAGAAAAGTGATTCCCAGAATCCTGTTCCCAGGCTGCTACTGTGTGTGAAGCATTAAGAAAACACCACCTCAGTCCAAAGTGTGTTCAACAATGAAAATAACTGAAACCTGATGTTCCGATTCAGTCTCATAATCCTCAAACGTGGATATAAACAGAAAGCACAACCTCGATGCTCAATTGTACAGATTAAATTTACACTGCTTGCAGATCAGCTTTGGAATCATATATTAGGACTGACAGTCATAGACACAAAGCAAAGACTGATGAGGGAAAAGAGGGGGAGGGTCTTAACATTTAACTAGTGTTAGTCGTATTTTTTTTTTTTAACTTGTAAATTTCACAAAGTGCAAATTTTCGTTTATATTACATCATAACCAATTTTAGAAATTGTTCATTTTCTATTATATAACAATGAAAAATGGTTAATTCCATATACCCCGAACCTAGCCATAACCAACCCCCCTCCCCACCAGCTATTCATCAGAATATTTTAAAAAAGGAATCACTAAATACATGCTGCAATGAAGTCAACCAATTTGTTTGAAACTTGACCAAAGCCTCCTTTTTAGGCTCCATGAATCTCTTACAGTACACCGTTACTGTCAGCGTGCGCTTATAGTTAAAATATATATATTAATCTATCATTAAATAGTATGCCTCTTGCACAGTCTTGCATGCATTGAAGAGCATTTTGGGCAAGCTGTACAAGAAGGAGAGGCGTGTGGACGGACTTGCTCAGGCTGTAGGCTCCGGGACAGGTCCAGGCACTCTTTCGCCACCTGTAAACGTTTTTTTGCCCTTTACTCCCAGCAACCACGTCAGTCCAAAATATGGTTCTCCAGTGTGTTTTTGTTGAGCATTTGTTTGTTTGTGTTTGTGTGTGTGTGTGTGTGCGTCGTCCTGAACCCAGTTTCACAGAAGAACTGTGTCGATCACTGAAGTTTTGTTCCAAGCTTTCGTTGTCTGTTCCTAAAAGAAGAAAGCCCCCAAAAAATGTAGTCACAAAACACAAAGCAAAAGTCTCAAAGAAAGTAAAAAGCCCAGTCACTCCAGCATTTAAAAGACAGAAATTCAGTTAATTTCAATGGCATCGCAGCGTGCAGTGGATTCGCTAGCGGGGACAAAGTAAATCCACGCATTTCTTTTGCGTAAAGTGCAAAGTAATGGAGAAAGCTATTGTAGCTTATTTAACTGTGTTGCGCCATGCATTAACTCCTCTGTTATAGAGCAGTTCGTACGTCGGCAGAGGCATGGTTTGCAGACAGTGCGTGGTACAACTTAGAGCTGAAGGTCTTTGCCCGAACCCGATGAGTTCGGTCTTAATTTCTATCATTTTACACGGGCTCGGGCTTGCACTCCAGGTTCCGCGGTAATTGAGCAGTCAGGTGAAGCGTTTCGATTAGCGTGAAAATGGATGAGGAGGTGAAACGGAGGCTGGCCTCTGGAGGACTTCTTTGTTCCAACTTCCAAGTGACCTATAGCCTACATTAGTCATGAATAAATAATTTTCTCTCTCTCCCTTTTCCGCCGAGTGGTGCATGTGCCCGCTCGCGGTGTGAAGCGTGTGTCCGCGCTATTCTCTGACATGCACTCTAATCACTGCTGATAGACGGCCTTTTGTACAGTCGGGCTGTAAAAGGGTTCGGGCTTTTAAAAAGCTGTCCATCAAAATGTGTTTCTGTGTTTTTTGCCCCCAACGGCTCCTTCCAGGCAGTGCTGCCTGGAAGGCACTAGGATTAGGCACTAGTTATGGTTATGGTTAGGTGCCTTGGAGGCAGCGGTCACAGCTCAAAATGTACTCGTCTCGGGCCAAATTCTGTCAGGCTTGGTCCTTTTCGGGCCTAACTTTTAAGGGCCAATTACAGCTCTAGTACAAATACTTAAACTGTGAGAATCTCATTAGCAAATTAGCTCAAAAGCTTGCTAACTGACTGTAAGCAGACTAGCTACCTTAGAGTTTTTTTCCCCTCCTTTATGACTCTGTTGAATGAAATGATGTATAATCTCGAGGGGGAGTAAATGACACAGTAACGGGGGAAAAAAACAGAAAGAAGCTTGGGCAGCTATTGTGACTGACTAGTGCTGACATGTTAGCTTACAAGCTACAGTACTTCACCAACTAGCCCTGCGAGAACTCACTATGTCACCAAGCCTCTAGCACCGCCTACGCCTCAAGGACGAGTAGGCAATTCAGTGTGCCACTTTCTGGTGTGACCGGGCCTTAACAATGATAGAAGTGGTGGTGTGGCAACTTACCTTGCCTCTGATCTGGTCACTGTATACTCAAACCATAAGATGTTGGGGATCAGGCTTGTGTCTCGCACCAGGAAGTACTCTGATATTGGCCTATAAATTGTGAAAACATTGAAAGAACAAATTATTAGAGTAGCAATTAAAGATTAGTTTTATCCACTCATCCAGGCTGAGGACGAATCATCCTCCCCTCAGACACAAGGAGGAGGCAGAGAAATGAGAGCACTACTTACCACGCTGCTATTTTGGGGAATAATGGTGTCAGCACCTCTTGAGTGAAAAAGAACCAGATTATGCCAATCGTACTACCGACCACAGCGCCATAGAAAACCTGGCTCCAGGTGTGATACAACAGGTAGACCCTGAGAATGAGAGAGAGAAAAAACAATGTTCAAGAAAACATAAATTGTCCAGAAGCATGCACTTCAGATAGTACACAGGAAATAGCTACATTTGGCTTTTTCTGTAACCGTGAGAACAGACTGGTCAGCCAAACAATATTCTCAGTGTTCTTGTCCCCCTGCACTGAGCAAACAATACTGGACATGGTCAGCAATGCCATGATTTAATGGGCTTCACTTTTATATAAAAAAATAAAAATAAAAAATAAAAAGCTGAAGCGATCAGTCGATTAATCAATTATTCAGTTGGCAGAAGATTCCAAGTACAATTTTGATAATTGTTTTGGACTTTTGGTCAGACAAAACAAAAAAAAGATTGGGCATTTTTTGCTTTTTTTCTGACATTTTATAGAAAATAATAATAATAATAATAATTATTATTATTATTAATAAATAATTACTTGCAGCCTTACCTGCTGTATGAGACTGATAAGGCCACGCCCAACAGGATGATGGACAGTATGTGTCTCCACAGCAGGTCCACACATCGAGCATTGTTCGTTTGATGCATTCTGAAAAGAAAGACCAGCATGAGTTCACACCATGACATCTACCTCAAAGAAAGGTGGAGTGAAAGCATCTAATAAGCGATAATCAAAAATGTGATAATAAAATACATGCCCAGGAATAAACCAGTAAATCACAGATGCCAATATGAATAATACGCTTGCTTGACGTGAATATGATGTCATTAAATCAGTGATACAATGCATGTTTGCATGACAACATTGCAGGAAACATACCAGTAAAACTATTTGTTTTACTTTTTCTATTTTAAATACCCAACTCAATTGCAGAACTGTATTTTTGTATTAGTTTGTTCACATTAAACTTTAGCTAGTTGCTGCATTTTTTTTCCAATTGCACAGCTACATGTTTTCCCCCTTAAACCTCTCCAAACACCCAAAAGAAACAAGCTTACCTTAAATAAAGGAACAGAAAGAAGTAAACAACAAAGAACCACATAAGCTGGGAATGACTGGAGGGCATCCCATACTCTGTGTGCAGAGTTGTGTGAGCTCCTGCAGAAAGACAATATAAATATATACATTTAAAATATGGAGTACATCTTCATATAAACATAGAACCAATATTTTAAAAGTTTAAAACTAAAGTGGGCAGCTCTCATTACTTAATTATATTTCAATATCTTGCTAGGGTTGGGCGATACCACAATCCATAATAATAAGACTTTTATTACAGACTCATGGTCCAATAAAATGACAGCCCAATACACACAACCCTTAATACATATATAATCCCAGATGCATAATAAAAATTCATAATATAAAATATATAAAGAATATTTGCATATTTATTTCTATTTGAATTGTTTTGAATGCCACTTTGATTGTTTTCTCTAACATGGAACACGTCTCTATTGTGTATGTAAATCATGTTTGTCTTTTACACACACACACACTTTATATTGTATTTATACAATAGATATTTTTCTCTCTGTTGAAAAAGAGATCATCTCATTGAAACTTCATTGATTAATATCAGAAGAAGCTTTTCTGGCTATTGGAATGTTTTTGCAATGTTGCCCAACACCACCCACTACAGTCTCTATAAAGTTAACAACTTATTCCTTCACTCACCTGCACATGGGCGCGGCTCTCTGAGAATGTGCTTCAGCAGCCAGTTCACCGCTTCATTCAGGATGAGCCCACCAAAGAAGGAAATCTGTAAAAAAATAAATAAAAAAATGACCAGGTTATGTGAGCACTTACAAACATCTGGCCTGCCTGACACAACTTATTTGGGCTCCTGTGGGACAATAACAGCATAACAAGTTGAATTTAAAATTGATGCTCTTTCTTAAACTAAAAGTGCATGTGCAGAACTCACCGTGTGCAGCTCCCGTTTAAACACTATGAGTGTAACAAATCCCACAAGGATTGCTATGGGTAGGAGACTGATGTAGGCCAGCACTTGTCCCGTCAGATCACCTAAAAACATAGAGACACAGTTATGACGTTAACGTTAAACATAAACCCCAGTAAAGTCACTTAGCTAGTACTGGTGGGAGTAACACTTTAAAGTACTCAGTGAACCCGGATGGTTGAAATATTTAACTGCGAGTACATGTAGGAAGCTGCTGTGGTGGAGTAGCCAAGCAATCATCTAACAAACATAACTTTACCCTATTATTTTATTTTGTTAATTCGGTCAGCTCGGTGCATGTGGTTTATGCTAGTTATACTAATCATAATGAGGCCAAGAGCTAGCTACTACGTTAGCCGTAGTCCTGGCTACAATGTTTTAAGGTGAAATAGCTTGTATTTCCACCACACTCATAAAAATTTTTGCTGTTCAGGATGCTTAAATTTAGTCGAATAATTCCTACAGGACGCGGCATATTCGCGTAATCCTTGAGAGTTAATATCAAAGCCGATATTAAGACAGCTAACGGGCTAACTAGCCTTCATTGTGGACATTAGCGCCAACTGCGCATGCGGCGCTGTCTCACAATTTTGCAGTCCGGGTTACATTCCCCGCTGTGCACGACGTTTTACATCGTCTCACTATTTGGCAGTATCACCAACGGCCGTGTCCATTCAGTATCAAGCAAATCCACGCAGTCTTCGAAAATTACAAAGTTGCTGGTGGTTAGCATCTTTAGTAGTTAGAGAAAAACGTTGAGTTTACGTACCCTCCGGGAACTCTACGTGTGTCAGAGATATGGACCGCCATTGAGGTGGTACCGAGCACTGCTCTTCCAACGCCATCTTACCCGGACACAACCGGGCAGTCCCAGTGAAACGCCCCAGACACTTGTCTAACCAATAGTGAACGGAGCTCTCTGTTCAAGCGCGCTCCGGCAGCGGAGGAGCCGTCCAATCCCAGCCGAACACTGGAAATGAGATATTTTTCCCATAGTGAAGAATTATTGAATGAACATAAAACACAAAAGGCCAACACTCCACATTAAAGCTGCGAACTGTACCCATTCAAAAAATACAATGAATACAAATATGTATTTTTAATGATTACTTAATTAATATAGGCTATATATTACATGTCATATAATGTCCAGTTTCTTACAAAGCAAATAACACTAATCATACCTTACACTGCCTATGTTTGCTGTCTTTTCATGCAAGTAAAGAAACTCTAAAATAAATATTGTGTAACTGTCAATATATCAAAACAAGCAAACAGCCTAGAAGAAGAGGATTAGAGGAGCGCCATGACCTATTTTTGAGTTGGTGTATTATCACTGGATTAATGCTAGAAAGAGCAGAAATAAATAGTATACAGTACTCACCCCTACACACAGCAGACAAACTAACAGGCTTTTTCCATCTCACATAAAGTCAGCAACAAATGACAAGTGCACACAGACTGGCAAAACAGGACACACAAAGTAAACAGCAAAGATATTGAGCATGCATGTTTCAATGCCTCCAAACCTCATCAATACTGACTAAAGATAAAGATGTATTAATTGTTTCAAGGAGATAAATGGATAATCCTGTGATATACAGTACTGTAGCTATGTCAAGGAACAATGAATGTTCAAAACAATTCTAAAAGTTTTGGCAAAGCAGTGATGTTTAAAATGGTGTGTATTGATTATGTCCCTTGGTTGTGTTTTGAGGGCAGTTACATTTATCTAATTGAGAAGAAATACAAACAAGTACATTTCCTCAGATTTAACATGTCTCACTGTAACAATAAGAAGACAGAGTTACAAGGTTTGGTTTAGTAAAACTACAAAAAGAGTTGTGCGCCCTCCTCTGGCCTAACATTGAATCACTCCAAAGCTTTCTCTCTTGCATCTCTCCAACTACTCCAAAAAAGTAAGTAGAGTCTACTTACTTTGTCAAGGTCTAAGTAGGTTTAAAAAAACATAATAATTAATGAGAGCCCTGCATCAAATGTCACACTTTATTTACCGTTGCCGCCAACCTAACACTGGCAACAGAAAACAGAAGTGTCCACATTGCTCCTCTTGGTTTGAAGATAGATTTGACATGACTTCATGATTTGTACCTTTACTATTGCTGGAAATATTCATAATTTCGGATCTTTATAGTATAGGGAAATGAGATATTTGTATCAGTTAATTCTGTATAATACACTGCAGTGTTTTGCCACCTTGTGGACAATTGCATATTACTGACTTCTAAAATGTATAGCAACAATTTAGCCATCCATTTTTCTCAATTATTTATACTTTGCTCTTTTTTAATTAAGCCAGTGCTTCTTAGTCATTTTGAAAAGTATACCTCTCTAACACACTAACAAATAATCTTGTGTTTCAGGAAAGTTTGATTCCTGTTCATTAAATACAATGAGCCGTCATCAGTTGGGAAAAGGCATAACAAACATATTGTTTAATAACAAAAAATAACATTTAATATGGAGAATCAAAATCAAATTACAGATTGTGCTGGTATTGTAATTTAACAATAGAAAAGACAAAAGGCATGAATAGGACACTTGTAATGTACA
Source organism: Sander vitreus (assembly GCF_031162955.1). NCBI lineage: Eukaryota > Metazoa > Chordata > Actinopteri > Perciformes > Percidae > Sander > Sander vitreus. The sequence goes on along the minus strand of NC_135870.1, from coordinate 9,090,114 downwards.
GCAGTGACTTTTAAAAGAAAAGAAAAAAATTATTTCTACATTTTGGCCATCTGAAATCCTCATCTACAAAATCTATTAGTAGGAGAGTCCATGCCTGAATTTTGACTATTTAATCATTATAAGCGAGCTTCTTTAGCTTGTTTCTAATTTTGATTTTCAAAGCAATTTTAGCAACAACTAGTCTACATCTGGATCTAAATGTTGCAGGGATAAACGGATTGATGCATTTCAGAGAATACACTGTTAACACGCAGAGGGATTCATGTCTGGTCATCTACTCCCAGGACACAGAACAAGCAGACCATTATGTGAACACAAGACTAAACATTAGCATTTTTTCCATAATTGCATTTACCTGCATGATACATACTGTTGGAAGTATACTTGATAGTCTACAATAGCAGGACATAAGAGAATGGATTGGACCACAAGCAGTCAAAAGTTAAAATTGGAGAATTTCTAAGATGGAGACTAAAACAAAAACTTTGGAAAGTAACCAGAATAAACGGTTTCCATAAAATAGTTTTCTGGGAAAGATAGTTTCTCTACTATACAGCATACATATGCTCCATGTTATCAATAGTAGGTCAGCTCTGATGCAATAAATAATTCAATATGTTTGTACAGTTAAACTCTAAAACTGATTATTCAAAAAGGGTTGTTGGACATTCCTGTATCTTTCTGCTTTTCTGATAAAGTGCAAAATGCTTAAAAACACAAAACTGCATGTTTGCAAAACAAAGAACTAAATCATTTTCTGTAAAAGCTCCATTTACATTTGGAAGTAAATGCTAGACAGAAACAGAAAACACCCTACAGTGCTGGAGAATACAATGGTATTGTATTGCAACATGTAACATTTCTGAGCTCTGAATTTCAGTGACGTGTTGCAACAAGAGCAGGATTTGGATTATCAAGACCACAAAACACACTCTTAAAGGATTATGAATTACAAAGAACTGCTCATTTGTATGACAAAACCATTGAAAGATCTACGAAACAGAAAAATGATTTGACAGAAATGTCTTCCCTTTTCTCGTTCAACCAGGCAACCATTAGCATACAAACTGTGATCTACTGCCACCGTTAATAATAAATCATCTTTTAATCAAATAAAAGAGAAAATCTGGGGTTATCATCATCAGTGCACTTATGTAGGTTACAGTCTGACTGTACAATGCCCGATTTTTCAACACAGGTCTTCATGAAACAAAACAACAATATCTATGTATCCTTACTAAGACTAGTAGATGGCACCGTTTGATTTAGAGGTGATGGAAAATAATAATCCTAATCCATTAGAACACTGAGACTGTGTTATTGACAAAGTCTCTGAAAGTGTTAAGATGACTGTGTGCACTTTGTGAACACACCGGCCTGTTTTAAGTGACACTTGTGCATGGCAAGTCAAATTGTCTGCGGTGAAAAAGAAGTCCTATTAATTGAAAATAGCAGATTTGTTTTTCATTACCCATTTCATACTTATTTACATCCAGTAACCTTTAAGATTAGAAGAGCATCCATATTCAGGTAGTAATATTGTTCCAAATTTTACATTGAAAACATTGATTTATATCTTGTGTTTGGGTACTTTTTCCTTAAAAAAAATTCACTATTTTATT